>NC_063190.1:11734205-11741705 GCF_017589495.1 Alosa alosa | reverse complement strand
AATATCCTGCAGACGGGCATCCGACAGACATTTGGAAACTCAGGGACAGACAAACAGGTGAATAATAGTCATTCATTTCTAATTAAGGATTTGATCTTACCACATTATGTTAACTATGTATATACTTATATTTACTCTTTCTGCTGTAAGTGCATGTTGTGTGTGATGTCTGTATGCTATTGAGACCTTGAATTTCCCCTTGGGGATCAATAAAGTATCTATTTATCAAATTATCTATCTATCTATCTATCTATCTATCTATCTATCTATCTATCTAACTAACCAACTAACTAAAGAAAATGTCCTCCTATACATTTATTAAAGCCTTTTTGTTCTCTCCATCTCCTAGTATCTTAACACAGTCATTCCCTATGAGAAGAAAACAACCCTTCCATCTGTGGAGGACCTGCAGATGCTAACAAAAAGTAAGTGGACTGAAGCTACTGAACTCAGCAATTATACATTTCAACCTAACAATTCTTCTGGTTCAGTTTTGTCAACAGTTCCACAATCAAATGGGTAAAACTACTGAGTGATTCTAAAGTTACTGTGTGTAAAATCATTAATGAAACCAGAGGACCCAGAACATGAAAGGACAGTGAATGGGTCTTTCATATCTTGTGATACAGAATCACAAAGGAGGGTGACGAGGAGGATGTCTTTTTATAGCAGTCTTTCGCAGGTCCCTACAGTGATATTGCATGTTCACCAATTGATGGATTGATCATTTGCAGTTCTCTATGCCATGAAGGAAGACAGTGAAAAGGTTCCTGTCCTGCTTACTGACTACATATTAAAAGGTACTGGCTCTACTACTGAGTTTTGTTATTATTTTACAACCAAATACTGTTTTATGCGACAGTTAAGTAACACTGGATCAACATGCTATTTCTGCTTCCTTATTATCATCTCTTTACTAAGTACTACGCATTAAGAATCTGAAGTAAAATATTATACTCTTACACAATATTCTTCATTATAGTATGCTGGCTTTACCCTAACATTTAAATAAAAAAAACATTTCTTCTATTCTATACTGCAGTAGAATATACAATGTTGACGCTATCTCTGTGCTTGTTTCAGTGTTGTGCCCCACTTAAAGTCACCTGTGTACCCCTCAGCCAGGAGATGTGGGGAGGGGCGTACCAAATCTGCCACACCACCCATCTCCCAGCCCGACCTGACCCCGCCCCGCCAGCATGGCTGCATGGGGCTCTCCCAACTCATTAATGCCAAACAGCATCGTTACCATCTCCTCATCGTACTTCGCTCCTCGAGATGACTCTGCCTCGGCTCATGGGCCTCCTTTCCGTCTTCTGCACACACACACACACACACACACACACACACACACACACACACACACACACACACACACGCGTGCACACACACATGTATGCACACAAACATGTACACACACACACACACACACACACACACAAATGCGCGCGTGCTTGAGCATCCACAGGGCCTGTGTGCCAACGCCTGGTGCTTCTCTTCTGCCTGGCCAAGCATTAGTACGGCCTGAAGGACATATAAGCTATTACAGGGTGTAAAATATTCTGTGATCAGATATTTTCAATAATAATGCTGATTAATATTAACAAAAAAAATGTATGTGTGTATCCTTGTTCAAGGCCCAACCAGGGAATACAATGCTCTGCCACTTGGGCATAACCCAGGAATGTCTTCAGTACACTCATTCACAAGCCATACCGTTCTTCAGATAAACACAACAGGTTTTCAAAAAAGGAACTAATGTACAAGTTTGTCTTTTGATATATTTTGTACATGTTATAATTATAATTATTATTATTATTACTGTTATTATTATTATTATTGTGCTTTCATCTCTGCAGTGTCATCTTAGAGGTGCATGTGTATTTGAGTCTTTCACATTTGCCAGTTGTATTAAGAAAACAAATCTTCAGTGACTTTCATAAATAAGGAGACAATTTTAATTTCTTACACATTATTATGTGCCCAGTGTCTTCTCCTTACCGTCACTTTTCTCTTCTGTCACTAATGTTTCATTTTATTTGGATGTTACGGAGAGCAATGTCATTCCACTAGGTTAACTCTCCCTCTGATAAGATGAGCTCATTCATTAATGTGTATATTTCTTATTCGCTAAAACGGCATGGAGGACAAAACATGTTTATTGCTGAAAATAAACCTTGCAGAATGATTGCCACTAATACGTGTCTTATTGATTGAATCCTTGAATTCTTGAAATCCCCTTTCTTTCCTTCCATCCTTCTTTCTTTCTTTCTTTCTTTCTCTTTAAATACAATATTGTACATTAATAAGCTCAGACATGGACTTAGTATAATTACTTTGAAAAAACACTGAACTATACCTGTGTGTCTCTATACGGTGCCATGCATGTTGTGATGTGAAACAGCACCTCTCTCTCTCTGTAATTCCACCGCCGCCTGATGGTGGCAGCAGAGAGCAATCAAGTTGCTGTACACAAACCTTATCAAAACAACACTAAAGGCTATGACTGAAAATACTGTGACACGACTGGTAGTCACATCACATCATTCTGTGCTGGACAGCACATGAGCTTTGCATGTTTTTTTAACATTTTAATTAAGCGCCTTCTCAAACATTCAGCATAATTTTATCTTTTAATCAAAAATGACAATAAAAGTCCTTCACACTTTGCACCCAATTTGAAGAACCCTATGAAATATGGCATAAGTGATTTCAGTCAGGAATAAATGCATTACATTTAAAACAATAGTCTCACATAAATCCAAAGAGAAACCAACAAAATAACATAATAAATAGAGGTGTTTTTTTTTTTTAAATCATGGATATTGTATTTTGTGCCTTAATGTAGGAAAAAAAGTGATTCTACAAAACATTTTTAAGTGTTAAGAAATTTTTGAGAAATGATTTGTGTGTCTGGCAAACACAATCTTTTTGGCATCAACTCAAAAACTACAATCTGACAAATGACAATTCATTATCAGATACCTCAATACCTCCATATAAATATCAATTCAGAATTATATGGCATAAAAAACAGTGTAGGAAATAAAATGCCTACATACAGCAAAATAAAAACATAAAAAATGCATAAATCAGAAAACAAATGCTGTGACTAAATAGAGAATCCTTCAGATATAAACCAGGTTACTCAGGGATTACTCCCAGGTTACTCCCTCCTGCTTAGAGCTCTTAGATTGGGAAACCTCCAGTGTCCTTGCTTGAATATCACAATCATATAGTCACAGTACTGGGAGTGTGTTGACCCCTCCTGCATGCATGCACGCACACACACACACACACACACACACACACACACACACACACACACACACACACACAGCGAGCCAGGTTTGGGAGCCGATCTGGCCAGGTCTTATCCAATTCAGAGTCAGATGCAAGCTAAAGATGAGTAATGAGGAAAATATTTTAGGAGAAACACAAAGACTCACTTTGTTGAAAGATCAGCTATTAAAAAATATCGCTTTTAAGTGCCAACACTGCCCATTATTGGATCTGCTGCAAAAGACTTCTAATCCTATTCCAGGGAGTTAAACTCATGCTTATCATCATTAGTTATAAGAGATTAGATTTTTTGATGGCTGCAATGTGCTAAATGCATCACAAAACATTTTACAATGTGATCTAATTTGTTGCTATTTAAATGATGATTATGTCAAAATATGATATTGTATACACCTGTCTGTCCTAGATAGGATGAACTTGATTTTCTGACGTTTGAAATTCATGAACTCTAAACATACACCTATGCCTAAATTCTAAAGGTTAGAGGACGTTGCTTTACACGTAAAAACTGTAAGTTGGTGAATGCTGCTATATTAATCTATTAATTTATTGGTGAATATTTCTTTTTTATCTATTCACGGAGGTTCTGGTAAAGGGATATGAAATAGGCTTTTCTTTACCTACAGAGAATTCTACTAAACAAGATGTTCTTTTCTACTAAGTGTATGAGATTTGACGAGCCACAGACTTTCCCTTAACATCATCCAAATAACATTAGCTACATCAGTTACAGTAACCTGGAGTGGCCTGAAGTGGCCCAAGATGTCTTTGGTTTTTAAAACATCCTAAAACGTTGATTGACATACTAAAAACATTAACTAGAAACCTACTGATGTATTATACACTTTTTAAACGGATAGTTCACTCCAAAAATGAAAACTCATCAACTTGCCAATCAATCCTTTTGTCAGCAGATTGATCGACATTTAAGTTTTTTGTTTTGCTTGTAACACACACACACACACACACACATACACACACACACACACACACACACGCATAGGTTGGTGGGGTGCATCTCATCTTAACCCCTTTCCTCTTGTGCTGTATGTCTTCATACAACTCCAACTGTTGATGATGATAGAATTGTCATTTTTGGGTGAACTATGCCTACTGGTGGTGTTTGATTAGCAAAACATACTATACAACACTTAACTTTACAATAAAATCCAACCAATCTACAATAAGCAGCTCTTCTGAGGGGCCATCTGTCTCAGACCATCATGTTTCAGTGTACATGCAACCAATGCCTTACATAAAAAAGTCTTCACAACTACAAGTGGAGATGGAGAGCTTGAGCCAGCGTAAGCTGGGTGAAGGCAATTGGATTATTCCTGTTTAGCTTACAAAAACCCCAAAATACTGTACATACAATTCCAGATGGATAAAAATGGATTGAAACATACATCAGTAGTAATCTTTTGTTCTAATAAAGGAAGTTGCTTTTGGGCAATGCTGGGAAATGCTTTTTGTCACTTCCTCCCATAATCTATGCATTGAAAAAACATAGTAAAAAAATACATACAATCTCACTATAAAATAACAGGAAAATAATTTTAACAAATATTTTTTTACAGATGTTGCATATACTTAATAGAAATAAAAAAAACAATATATAAAAAAGAATAATTAAAATTACACCATGCCACGTATTTTCTGAAACGAATTCCAAATAACTTTTCATTGTGACATTACAGGATTATTCATTGAATATGGATCGCATAAACCCTTATTCTTCCTCTCTCCTCCGACACTTCCCTTAGTACAGCTCAGCACTTGAAACAGTGTATGTGGTCGACTAAATCAGCAGTATTTGTTGTAGACTGGTTTCAGACAGTATACCCTGCATGGCTGGCGGTGAGCTGACTGACCGACTGCCCGCCAGGCGTTAGACAAGCGAGCCAGCCTGATTTTGAGCGGGCACCATGATGGGCACTCCCCCCATGCGGGAGATGTTGGCAGCGGTCACACCGGTGGGCACGGGCGGCGGCCGCGGCACCTGCGGCACCTGCAGCTGGCCGTGCTCAGGCCTGGGCAGCGAGCCGCCGTTGGTGCTGGGGGGTCCCACGGCGGCGTTGGCCATACCGGCGCCAGCGGACATGTTGGAGGCGGAGTGGGGCAAGGTGGCGCTGGTGTTGTAGCCCGGTAAGGTGTCGGCGGGGGGACGCGGCCGGTAGCCGGCCGTGCTGCCGGTGGCGGTGAGGATGGAGGCGGTGTCGGAGGGCGGGTGGTGGGTGTAGTGGTGGTTACTGTGGTGGTGGAGGTCCCGGGACAAGGGGCTGGTGTGGACCGAGGACAGCGTGCCATTTTTGGAGCTGAGGGAGCCAGTGCCACTCTTGGCCCAGGACACGCGCTTAGGGGCCTGGGCGTCCTCTCTGCCGGACACACACACACACACACACACAGATACAGACACACACACACACACACACACACACACACACACACACACACACACACACACACACACACACACACATGGTTATGAGCCGTCTTCACTTTATATCATTGTCTATTAACTGTATTGCTAGAACAAAACCAACACCTAGAACCAAATTCCTTGTATATGTGAAAAACCTTGGCAAATAATATCTGATTCTGATTCAAAACACAGAACCATCCCCCCACCAGACTCAAACATACAATCCTGGACATTGAAGATCTTTATACAAAGATACAAAAAAACACATACAGATATATATATATATATATATATATATATATATATATATATATATATATATATATATATATATATATATATATATATATATATATATATATATATAAGTCTTACTTTATGTCATTGGCCAGGTCGTCCTCCGTATCCCGCCTCCTGGTCCAGAGAAAGATGAGGACGAGGAGGATGAGGATGAAGCCGATCACAGAGCCCACAGTGGCTCCTGCGATTACTCCAGCGTTCGTAGCTGCACAGGCAAACAGTAGCATTACACTCCCTGCTTCATATTCAGCTCCATTCATTTCTTTAAAAACAAACATTCTCCAAACACTTGGCAAACCATCAGGGAAGCAGGCTACTACACAAACACAACAGCCTACAGGACAACCATCGTGAAAGCATTTATTCACTCCCTTACAAAACAACTATTTAAAATCCCTGTGCAGGAATATGCATACTGTATGTGCTTTCTGGGTTTTAATTATCTTTAACCTGATATACAGACAGTAGCCACACACTCCTTTCTCTTTAAGCTATTTATTGACCAACCTTTTTTCAGACTACCGGTACTCTTCAATAGTTCATGATATCATCCTAACTAGCACATCTTTTTTCATTTGTCTTGACCTTTGACCTTTGTCTTCACATTACACTACCCATTATAGCTACACAGCAATTGCAGTAAGGTGAGCTTGCTCTACGCACCAGTGATGACCTCCAGGTTGATGTAGCAGGTCTCTGTGCCCGCGGTGTTGGAGGCATTGCACACATACTTCCCCGACATGCCGCTGGTGAGGTTGGTCAGCTTCAGAGTGCCTGCTGTCTCATCTGAGGGGGAAGAGAAAGGACACAATAACACACTCGCAAAACCCTCCAGCAACCCTATGGAGGCTATATGAATCAAATTAGGGAATTACGTCCGTTTTTATTATGTTGTTTATTACGTAAGGTAGCAACATGTAGTGTTCCGTTATTCATAGCTGTTAATAATGTCAATAACTACTTAAATCACATTATGTACAAGTTTCACCAGAGTTTCAAAGAAGATCTATATTATATCACTACACTATATCAGACTGTACTATACTATATCAGACTTAACACTTTTCCAGTACATTCATAAGATGACAAAACAACCTACATGCCCTACATTCATAACATGACGTCACAAGTAGTAAGACTCTGTAAGTCTAATGGATCTAATTAAAAAACAAGGTTACACTTCACTTGGATGGTCTTATAGATTATCTGCAGATCAGGGGTGTAGTGGTAAAATAAGAGGTGGGTAAAATATCAATTCTGTGATCACGGTAAGGTGGACTGCGCCATGCTGTAGCGGGTATTTTAAAAAGGCATTCAGAACATGTTTGATGAAGGTGAAAGTATTTGTCCAATGTTTATAATGATACTAGTGGTATTAAATGGTTCCTAGAGTGTTGATGAGTGTACATATTGTAAAGGTGGATAATACAGTGTTATTTTTCAATGTTAAAAGTTGCAATTGGTGAATAAACCCT
>NC_063190.1:11636705-11729205 GCF_017589495.1 Alosa alosa | reverse complement strand
CCTAAACACAGATCACATGGATCTTTCAACCCCTCACATTCCACCTTCTGAAAACAACTGTATACTACTGTCTACACTTCACTATATCTTTTGTCCTGTCTATGCACCAACTACGTTTTATATCACATTGCACTTTTCTGCTTTTTTGCACTTCTGGTTAGACACAAACTGCATTTTGTTGTCTCTGTACTTATACTCTGCACAATGACAATAAAGTTGAATCTAATCTAATCTATTCATCCATCTGTCATACACTCATCCATCAATAACGCACATTCCTTAATTCTCACGACACAGACTCATCCATCCAAACAATGTTTGAGCATACTTGGAAAATTCATTCTGAATAACACACCCATTCACCCACCCCATCACAAACACTCATTCATCTTTCACTCACATTCATCCAACCACCAGTTACATTCATCCATCAAGCTCTCACATTCATTCACCTATCGCATACACTCATTCATCCACTTTTGTCTATCCATAACTCACACTCATCCGTGCATAACTCACACTCATCCATCCATAACTCACACTCATCCGTCCATCACTGATATTCATCCATCCATAACTCACACTCATCCATCCATAACTCACATTCATCCATCCATCACTTACATTCATCCAGAGATTGAGAGAGAGGCTGTGGCCAGCAATCTCTCATGCCTGGGTCAGCCAGCTTGGCAAGAGCTTCTCTGCAGGTCTGCTGTCAGCACACAGCAGGAAAAAAAGAGGACGGAGCAAGTCTCTCCTGCTTTAGTGGCGGTGAATCCTGGCTCGCTTCCCTCTTAGAGGAAAAGCCGGACCTGATCGTCCACTCAGCAAAGACTTTGGGAGAGGACAGACAGCTCGCATCTCCCCACCGAGCTTAAAGACAAGACACTGAGCCACCGCTGTGTGTGTGTGTGTGTGTGTGTTTGTGAGTGTAGAGACCAGAGAAAGCCGTGACATCAGGGCAGAGCGTCCCAACCGACGTTGTCCTCATTCCAGTGAATTAAGGCTACAATGCTAATCCCCAAATAAGACGGCTGCTTGACGTCTAAAGCTTTTGCCAATTTTTACACACACTGGCCCGAGACGTGATTAAGGAACGGTATGTCCTCATGTGAAGCCAGTGGGACGCAGTAGCCGACCCAAACAGCTGGTTTGAAATCGGAAACTCATCTGGTCCTCAGCTGGGGATGATCTGGGCCAGGTCCGCGCCACTCCACAGTCTATATCACCTGTCTGCGCTGCACAGTAACATACCCCTCATGATGATTCACATGACGGCAGGGGTGCACTTCAATCCCTTACAGTGTCACACAGCGTCATCGGATTAGACCACTGTACTTAATAAATCCCCCCATTCATTGTCATTTGAGACTGTAATGAGTAACACATACCACTCATTCTGTAGCTAACAATGGTACCAAATACCAATCAATCTCGGATTTGGCCAGACTTGCACCAGAAGAGATATGGATCAGCTGTTATGAGGGTGCCAGTAGGCCATAGTAAATCACCAGAGAGGAGGGGAGAGGGGGCCTGGTGGGGTGGGGTGGGGTGGTGACTCTTGAGTGGATGCTCCATGTTCTTACACCATGTCCCTTGTCCAGATTCATGTAACAGCGTTGTGTTTTTCAAGCACATATTAAATCAAGGAAAATCTCTGCAGTAATCCGCCCCTCTGGACCTCCATCTGTGCCTGAGGGACCAGCAACAGCAGCGACAGCAGCAGGAGGAGGAGGAGAGGCACACAAAGACGCAGTGACAAGGACCACCAGGGTGACCAGGGTGACCACAGTGACAGTGGCCTCATCCCACACGGAGGGTTTGACAAAATCATAACCCAGCTGTGGGTCAGTTACATGCCCAAAAGCCATACACAATTGGTTTATGGAAAGGACAGGTGGTCGCCTCTACAAAGATGAACAGATTTTTTTTATTTTTTTGCCTCAATCCTTGTGAACTGTTAAAACATAAAATAAAACATATATAATAAAATATTAATCTTATTTCTTGATAGTGCCAGGTATTTAAAATGAAATAAATTGATATTGGTTAATTTTGTGAACCAAATTGTTAATGATAATTTACTTCTTATGACATATCATTTACTTTCAAGATAACCTTAAACAAAAACAACAATAATACTGAATACTGGTATTTTTTTCAGGTTAACAAAGGGATATGAGTGCAGTCCATATAACACCAGATGGTGGCAGCAAATACCAAAGTAATTTTCCCTCAGAACACAATGCTGTCTGGGCTAACAATACAGATGCTTATGGATTTACATATTTCACCTGTTTTGATGCACATGATGCACATATAACGTCAATAAAATATTAAAAAATTAGCCAAATTGACAAAAACTAAACAAGCACAGACACAACGAGACTTCTCCACAGCCTCATGGCAATTCATGTTGCGATATTTCTGTGGATTTCACTACAGATAATGTGAAGTCACCTTTAGGTTATGAGCCAAATGTGAGGCACTTCTCAAGTATGTGTGGTATTTTTAGGTGTTTGTGCGATTCTTGTTGAATCTTTGTGAGGTAATTTTGTGATGTTTGTGTGGTGTTTACAAGGTATCTGTGAGGTGTCTGTGAGGTATTTGTGTAATATTTGTATGGTGATTGTGAGGCGTTTGTTAAGTATCTGTGTAGTTTTTTTGTGTACTATTTGTCAGGTGTTTCCAAGGTGTTTGACAAACACTGTTAAGTATTTGGGTGTAGGAGGAGGCGTACTGCTGCTGGGTACTCTCTCTCCCTCTCTGTTGAGGCTCAGCGGGGAACCTGAGTCAACATCAGTAAGGTCTTAATAAATGGAGCAGCTCTCTGGCCATTTTAATCACGTCTTTCCCTCATATAGCCTCTTTCCACAAGGGTCTTAGTGTCTACTAATGTGTCCTCTCCTCTCCTCTCCTCCCTCCCCCCAGACAAGCTCCTCTTCCAGCACACCTTACCGAATGAGCTCAAACTCAACCAGACCTGGCACACACTGTCACAACTTCACCCAGTTTTGCATGTGTGTGAGTGTGAGTGTGTGTGTGTGTGTGTGTGTAAGAGAGAAAGAGGGGGAGAGAGAGAGAGAGAGAGAGAGAGAGGGAGAGAAAGAAAGTGCACATGTATGTCTGGATGCATGTGTATATGTGTGTGTGTGTGTGTTTATGTCTGTATGCGTGTGTGTGTCTATGTAAAGGTCTATGTGCAAAGTGCGTACTTGTGTGGTTACATTTGTGAGGCCACATACAATAATAATGGCAGTCTACCATCATCCTGTTCACTGTACTTGAGAGAGAGAGAGAGAGACAGATAAAGAGAGAGGGGTAGAGACAGAGGGATTAAAAAGTATGTACGTTTCTATTCTGTGTATGTTTCTATTCTGAAAGCTTGGAGTGTCTTTCTTTCTAAAGGACAAAAGGATGAAAAAACGGGGGAAAGGAATGAAGCTATGCCTCATGGGCGATGGAAGAGTGAAATCAGCCACTTAATGACAGAATCCATTAACGTTATCATCCGAGAGGCTCCAACTGTCTCACAGCCATCTCTCTCGATCTGTCTCTCTCTGTCTGTCTGTCTCACTCCGCCTGCATCCACATGTCTCAGACGTCTCTCTCCATCTCTCTTTCCCCTTACCCCCTGTTCTGTCTGTCGCTCTCATACACACACACACACACACACACACACACACACACAGTCACACACACACACACACACACACACACACACACACACACACACACACACACACACACACACACACACACACTCTCACAGACACACACACACACATTCACATACAGTACACACACACACACACACACACACACACACACACACACACCACACGCACACACACACATCAGTTCCCTGAGACACCATACACACCATAAGAAGATGTGATCCGTCTGAAGGTGCAGCTCAAGTCTCAGTGGTTCGGGTGAGGAAAGACTGGAAGCGCGGCTGATAAGTCAGGTGGATTAAAGAGGTCGGCGAGAAGAGAGAAGGTCTCACCTTCAGCAGGGGATTTAGAAGCCAAGTCATTACAGTAATGCGGATTGGCGGCCGACCCCGTTACGGTAATTTGCAGTGAATTTCAGACCCTGGCCTGGGAGGTGAAAGGTGTGGTCGATGGGAAAAAGGTCTCACGGTCACAGGATAAGCACAAACACACACAACCCGATTTTCACTCCACTACTCACATATGATAAGATCCCATCTCTCCCATCCTATCTGAGATAAGTCATTCTCCCTTGCACGTCATACACATACACGCACACACATACACTTGTATGCCGCACATACACACACACACACACTAGCACACAGGTACACATAGACACATGGTCACACACCCACACACATAGGCACAGGCGTACACATAAACACATACACTCATGCACACAAACTGGTTTGAATAATGCTTGTGTAAAGCATGGCAGCTAGGAGGCAAATGGAGGTTCTGTGTGACCATATCCTGGAGTAATGACTCCAAATATAGTGAGAGCTATATGAGTCACCTTCCACTGATCTAATCTCTTTCATCTGACAGCGATCAGTCATACCACAGCCATGATAACTCAACCTTCTGAAAACTATTCTGTGTAATCCTTCGCCATGTAATGTTTCAGGAAGGGTGTGACGGGACTAGAAATCATGGGATTTGATGGACTGGAATAACCACCTATGTGGTGAAACAGAGATCGGAGGGGCCAGTCCCTCCATTCCTACCACTATATATGATATGTAATGTTGTTCACTGGAGTATAAACGATTGTATTACAGCAGAGTGTCACATTATACAGAACAACAAAACAGTATTTTATACTTGGCATGTAGGTATACCATGAAACCCAAATGATGAACTACAAAGTAAAAACATTTTATACGCTATACCACACACACACACACACACACACACACAAACACAGAGACACACACTGTCCCTTTCACTTGAGTGGTGTCCTAGTGCTGAGGTGAAGTGTGTGGTGTCAGTGCTGGCGTGAGAGCATGAGTGGCGTGTGGCGGGGTGATGAGGTGATGGGGCGTGAGCATGCCATGTCCGTGACTGTCTGCGAGAGACGGAGTTGGATAGAGAGCTGGCCCCCTCTCCCCCAGTGTGTGTGCAGCTCCGAGATTGAAGCTGCGTGTGCCCCAGGCCCTTGGGTGGGGGGGGTGGCTCAGAGCGGGCCTGGTAGGCTGACGATCACCCAGAGAAGAGGAAGAAGAAAGCATCGAGAGAGAAAGAGAGAGAGAGGGGTCTCCCTGGGGGCGTGTGCGCGGAGGAGAGGAATTCATACAGGCGAGGCTAATTACTGGGTAAAAAAAACCCCCTGCAGATTGCTGTGTTTACTCCCCAACCCCCCCAAAGGATTCCCCCCAGAGTAGCCACTCTGAGAGGGGTCTTTGATGGAGCCTGTCATGTCTGCAGTGTGTGTGTATATCCCAATGTAGATACACAGTGGTGGTGGAACCACGATTTCCCCTCCAAGAGTTCATTCTGAGGGGTCTTTGATGGAGCCTGCCATGTCCGCAGTGTGTGTGTGTGTGTGTGTGTGTGTGTGTGTGAGTGTGTGGATGTGTGTGTGTGTGTGTGTGTGTGTGTGTGTGTGTACATATATATCCCAGTGTAGATACACACAGAGCTTTCCCTTAGAAGAGTCCGTTCTGTGGGTTTCTTTGAAGAGAGCCTGTCATGTCCAGTACAGTGTGAACTCCAGTGCGGATAGCGAGAGAGGGGGTTGGGTGTGGTTCTGCAGCTACTTCCTGTCTGTGTTAAAAGCTATCAGTGTTATTTTGACGTGTTTCAAGTAGATGAACATCACAGGCACATGATCTTGCTCTGCGTTTCTCAGATGAACTTGTTTATGTTATTGTCACAGGCTGATTGCTGCAATTGATATTTAAGCCAAGTTAATTATGTCTCACACATGCCAAGGTTTCATCCAAGCCTGGATCCACCAAAAAAAAATGAATACGTGAAAATAATGAAACTAAAATGATCATTATGTAAGAGAATAAGGATGTATGACACAGGCGAACAGCATCTTTTTCAGAGTTGGTGGATTAAATTTGAAAATGAGTGCATGAGGTTGCAATCAGGCAAATAGCATCATTTTCCCCAACCAAAGGCACAGGAGGAGATGAAAGCGATGAGTGTTTGAATGGTCATCAGACACACGCACACAGCACACGTCGTCCTCTCCTCAGCTCTCCTCTCCTCTCCTGTGGACGGGTGTAATTAAGCCACTGTAAGCCGGGCGAGCATGCGAGGGCTATCTCTCCGCTCCGCTCGGCTCACAACGCCTCTCCCTGGCCCCAGTTTCATCTCGCTTCCTTTTGAATGAAAGGAATATTTAGAAGTCATTACAGTAATTGCTGGGCGAGGACATGGCTTTTTCATCACACTGTGAATCTGTCCCGTGTGCCTGGGTGCGCTGCGCCTTACAGCAGCCACACCGCCACATCACTGGGATAATGTTAGAGGCTGATCATCTGACCCCTACAACAGACCCCAGGAGGCCAGGGGGGAGCCCAAGGTTAATTTGATGCTGTAATAACAAAGTCCTGAGATCTGATTTAGGGTTGTCATCTGGGGCCGCTGGAAGGGGTTATTATGTAACATGCCATGGAAGTGAAGGGAAATCCAGTTTAAAGGAAAGCCCATCCATCTTTGGCATGGACAGCTCCTGTGCCAAGGCAGGTGCAGGGCCTAAACCACTGGCAGGCAACTGATGCTGAACACTACAGTTTGTAGAGGAAAATATCCAGCATATCAGTATGATAGCTACACCATGTGAAAACCACTGTGTGAATTTACTGCTAACTTGATGCCTATGCCATAGTACAGTTCAGTTCAGTTCAAAACAACTATTCTGAATATTACAGTGAGCATGCTGGTGAGCATTCTAGGTGCACCAACCTAACAGACAAGAGTCCTTTACTGAACACTCTACCAGAAAATGTCTCCTACTTCAATATATTGCGTTGGTTCCAGTGAGGCCCATGCAGATGTGATGTGTGCCGCAGCAGATGGGGGCTATTGTAAAGTCCAGCGTCTTTCCTGCCCCCTCCTCCAGATACCCAGTCAGGACGTCCTTTGCATTGTGTGAAAAACCAGAAGCAGGAAAGACCTGGGCCTGCTGATAACACACAGCTTGAGCTGGACTTCAAAATAGCAAACACACACAGACACACGCACACACACACACACACAAAAGGACGTGATTGGCCAGTGGTGACCCTGATAGATCCCCCGCCCCCGCCCACACACACACACACATCCAAGCACACCTGCTTTCAAATGTCCTCCACCAATCTGGAGAGGCCCAGTCAGAGCCCCGTCAACTTCCGGACAACGCATGAGCAAACAGACACACTAAAGGAAATAACAGCGCTGAGGGATTCTCAAGTCGAGCCTCGTAAAGCCCATTAAGTTAACCCCTTTCAGACAAGCCCGAGTTGACAAGCTTAAGTTATCTAGATGCTACATTTTCATCAATCTGACATGCCATGCTTACTGGTGATTACAACACACACACACACACACACACACACACACACACACAGTGACAGCGTAGGGTGGCGATAGCGCAGTGGTGAGTGTTGGTGGGGGGAAGGGATGGGGCTGGGTCTGGGGGCGTACTCATAAATGCCCCCCTGTTCCTGACAGCTGGGCCATCAATCTACAGTGCGGCGAAGGGGGAGCCCAGGTGATGGAATCCGCCCCAGACTCCTTAAGGATTACCATGATGAATCTGGAGGATTATTTCATACGTTACAACATGGAGCTGGCATCAGTCATGGCTGTGGCACATAAACCCCCTCTGTTTCTTAAATCTGATTTGGGGGTGGGGGGCGATTGTGCGCGTGTGTGTGTGTGTGTGTGTGTGTGTGTGTGCGTATGTGTGTGTGCATGTGTGTATGTGTGTGTGTGTGTGTGTGTGTGTGTGCGAGAGGGGTTAGAGGGTCCTCCGACAGACAGGAACTGTTTAATTAAGACTCACACAGCTGCTGGTGAGGGATAGCTGCATGGTTCTCTCTGAGCAGTTCTCCCTAATGCAGCACCAAGACTATTACAGGGCTGACACACATATGGATCTACAGCAGTGATAGGGCAGCATGGATGAGAAACTGGTTTACAAGCTCACAGTGTCATAACAGACACAAGCCCGAGCAGAGCTGGGTTAAGTTGACCACAACTGTGGGAGCCGCTGTGGAGTGGCTGAGTGACCATTTGAGTGTCAGTCAGCGGAGGAGGCTCGAGTAGTGAGTAGGACGTTGACATGCGCGTGGGACGGACTGCGTGAGTCAGAGGAAAAGACAAGTCTGCTAACACACATCACGGTGACGCAACGTGGCACGGTTCCTCTGGGAAGGGACAGAGCCAGAGCCAGTGGGGACACAGGGGGACATGACATCACCAGAGTCCAGTTAAGGACCCGTAGCAGCAGGAATACGCACAGAACAAAACAACAACATCTACTGCATGATGACATGGACTTATATGTACATGTCAGAGGATTATTTTTACCACAAACTGTGTTCGACTGACTGAAGTGTTTATTGTACATTGTGTCTCACTTGGCTGTTATTTACTGTAAATAGCAAATCTTCAAACTAACAGACCCTATGGGAATAAATACATTTTCAATTTAATTCAACTCAACTCAAAAACATCCGTTCGTAAAAAACAAAATAAAGTAGGCTCCTCTGGTTCTTTTTTTTAACCCCAATGGTGTCTTTTCACGGTAGCCTAACAGTGGAATGAACGGATACAAGTTTTCTAATGCATGCAGTTGATTGCCTGATTACAGGTGAGTAGGTTAGAAATAACAGATAAGACTGGTAAAACATTAATCTTAGCTTGCCAAGGGAACTGATAACAGATTCCAGTTGCCTGACTGTCGTGTAAACTGACCACATGAGATTTATTTGTAGTAGCAACATCATGCAGGTTTCACAGAATAGTTTCAGGGTGGACAAAAAAGAATCTGGACTCTTAAAAATAGTTACAGTATGAATGTAAAGAAAACAAGTCTGAAAAATACCAAAGCCAAAAATAGACAGTGCTTGGCTTTTCAGTTGTGGCAAATTTAGCAAAGCCACAAGACAGGCCTCCCGAATCATCAGGATGGATTACATTAGGCTCTCCGAGGACTTAGCGGTTCCCACACTCTGTCACATCAGTTTAGTGACGCTTTCCGGAAACATCCTGCCCGGATTTCTACCCTGGTAATTTCACTGACAAACCTGCCTGTCTCCCAACAACCCTGTATGAGCCACTAGCATGACCGCCACACTGTGAGGACACCCTTCTCAAGTGCGTTCACAAGCGATTCAGCAAGACGGAGGGGTCAGTCTTTTGCCGACTTCACAGGACCTCTGATGAGAGGAAGTCCAAACATGGCACTGTTTGCGTCTTTGGCTTTAAATAATGAGCTTAGCTTGGTCTTCGGGGCTCGTATGTGCTGGGTGACCCTGGCAGGGCCTGGAGGTCACCTAACACAAACAAACAGAAGCTCTGAGTGGATGCTGGCTGCGCTGAGCTGCACGTCTTTATGATGTTCACATACACACTTCCTGAAACTGGAGATAGCCGAGATATATCCCCGAGGCGGCGAGAATAACCGCCTTCATTGGGAATATTCAACGCGTCCGCAGCGAAGATGAGAAAAACCAATGAATCTGATTAGAATGAGGCGCTCTGTCTCTCTGCATGTGACTCGCTTTTGAATTGTTTGTGGAAAAATACCACTTTACGTGTCACCAGATTTGGCAGTGTTCCTGAAAAACTATAAAAGCCAAAAATAGAATTCCCTTAACACGAACATGGAAAGGAAATGGAAAAAAGAAAACAAATGATCATTTCATTTGTATTTGCAAGCCTTTAAAGATGAAATGGTGACTTAAATATGATTAATTATCACATGTATTTGATATTAATAACCTTGTGTACAGCATAGAATTATACCACTTTGGTGATCTGAGTATGTTTTAGTGAAGTGTAGAGGGAGTAATTACAGTACAATACCGTTATGGCCTTACAATGATTTAACTGAATGGAAAAGTATGGCCGCACATACATACTTGCAACTGGTCAATCATACACCAGATCAACTATTGTCAAGTAAATAAATAAAATACACAGCAATATGACTCACCACACTAATGACTAATTCATTAATGACCAATTGACCATTATTTTCTCTCAAATATATTGTTAATTCGTTCTGACTATCATGAGGCTCTATGACTTTGTTAACACAGGTCATCTGAACGCACAAAACAAACATTGATAATTTTCATAACAATTTGGGTGTTTTATTCAACTTTAGAACACCCTTGTGTATTCCCGGTCCCAGAAATGAATGGGTGAGAAAATGGTTAGTGTATAAAATGGACTTTTATCTGTGCTTCTGTACTTTCACACACACACACACACACACACACACACACACACACACACACAGACACACACACACACACAAACACACCCTCAATCCCCCTCTTTACTTCTATGCCAGCCCCCACTGGAACCTTTCCCCAATAGTATCTTACCCTTTCTGACTTGCATGAGCTCAGGTCAATGAGGCCTGCAGGCCATAAATAGCAAATGGAAGTTCAAAACTGGTAATATCCAAGGGAACTTAAGTCGATACAAAAGTCTATCACAACATTAGATGATAATATATGTGTAACTATGGATTTATAACAAGTTATAAACAATAATAATGCAGCGGTCATTTTTGACCGGGAACACAAAACTAGTAAACATGAAATGAACACAACAGAACAGGAGGGCTATCTATGTATGTCAGATTGAGTCACATATAGATTAATAGATAAATCAATAGATAGATCAACAGGAACCCTATTATAGTGTAAATTAGTTGTAGATTACCATCTGAGGCTCAAATATTTACAGTCAGTTTGCCTTTATAGCATTTAAACATACATACACCATTCAATAAAGAAATCCCTCTGGGTTAGTCGTTCATGTCAGAATGGGCACTCTACTCTGTGGAGTTGTGAGGTTGTTAGCGAGTCTTAAAACAAACACAGCTCAAAGTGTAATGTGCGAGTCCTCTTCTAGCACGCCTGCACGACAGGTCCAACCAAGCAAACAAAAGTCTCCACAGCGAGGAAGATAAAAATAATGGTTTTTAGGGTAATGCCTGAGTGACCTTGAATAGGAACTGGAATAATAATCCAGGCAGGCTTTGCCACCACTGGAGACCCAGAGATATTAGCTACAGCAAACATGGCTGAATACATACTGTTGCATCTACTGCAACACAGAGTGAGGTATTACAGGGACGGATTCACAGGGACTGTTTTAAACTGCTCGTGTCTCTAAGAGGGGTTTTCTTTTCCTTTCCTCCTTTTTTATTCTTTACAGCCTTTTTTGTCTCCAACTGAATGATCAAGTAGTGAAGCCATCCTTATTTAGCCATCCTTATTTAGCCATCCTTAGGAAATTCACATTCAAAAGGTCAGGGTCGATGGCATTAAGTGGGAAAAGTATATTTCTGGACTGAATGCCTCATAAATGTGTGTATGTGCGTGTATGTGTGTATGTGTTTGTGTGTGTTTGTGTGTGTACACATTTTTGAACATGTGGGCAGGGTGTATATCGATAAGTGCCAGGTCCCGTTCCACTGATCAGGAAGCAGTGAAGCAGACACCATCTTTTGAGGAAATGTCTGTGTGTGTGTGTGGTGAGCAGAGTTGTGTGTATGTGTGTATGTGTGTGTGTGTGTGTGTGTGTGTGTGCATGTGTGTGTGGTGAGCAGAGTTGTGTGTATGTGTTCATGTATAAGGCCTGGGTCCCCCCTTGGGGGCAGGGGGCAGTAGTGTTGGGGGTGGCAGTGCATGTCCCCTGCCCCGCTCACGCACAGGGGCATCTGTTGGGTCTCCAGGTGTCTCAGAGAGTCTGCTGAGCCGAATGCACACCATCACCACGTGAGTCATGCCTGGCCAGGCTCCTCCGTCAGAACTCAGAAGACACACATTGCAGCGTCCAGCCCTGCATGCTTACTTACACTAACTGACTGAACCTCAAGTTCAGACAATAAGGGTTTTGTGATTGACGTGAATATATATTTAATATAAATTTAATATAAATGGAGTGAAGGCCATTTAAGAGTGTGGTATATTTATAAAAATGTACTAGATACTGACATACAGTAGCTATTGTTTTTATGTCAGCATGTTAAAAATACAATTTACAATCACTGGCAACAAAATAATGTCTCAATGAATAACAACAATAAGCTTAAGGTTATTCTACCCTTAGAATTTATATTTAAATTGAATATTATTAAACTATATTAAAACACACTTAAAATACACTTTATTTATGCCCCCCAAGTTGGTTGACAATCAAATTCACAATCAAATGTATCAGCATTCAACTAGACTTACTACAAGCAGTAATTAGGAATTTCTCAAAGACTGCCAAACAAGTGAGTAAATTCAGGACAGTGTGTATAAGAAACACATCTATGTAGTTGTGTTTCATTATCACACAAGCTACAAGCTTGTCAGTTTGTTGAAAGTATTGGTCTGAGGAAAGACACTCTTAGAAACACAAATATTTTAAGCACATACCACCATCCATATCAGTATTTACTCACCAAGCAATGAGTCGGCATGGACAAACTAAGGGCTTGCCATACAAAACATTACAGAAAATGAATGACACACTGACATTAAGTAACCGTCAACCATAAATGGTATGATACATCATTTAAATGATGGTCAAAGTGCAAAGTCTAACTAAAGCTTTATAAGTTATTAAATAATTTAATAACTAGGCAAAACCTATTTGCTAATTTAACACAATACATTTTAATACCAAGATCCTAAGAGCAAAGACCAAGTGAGTGCTCCCACAGGCTGCATGATGGCTTAATTTAGCTGATAGTTCACTTAAATCAGCACAGCAACTCATAAGGGGAAACACAAACTGCACAAAGCATCCTTGATCAAAAGACACTATGGGATAAGACAGATATCTGAATAATTAGGAATTTGAGTGATATGCAGTATTAATGGCAGCCCTCTGTTTGACCCATGCCAAACTGTTATGAAGTCATCCTCATTCAGCTGCTGACTTTGCAGGCATCTCTCATTCTGTGTGTGTGTGTGTGTGTGTGTGTGTGTGTGTGTGTGTGTGTGTGTGTGTGTGTGTGTGTGCAGCCTGAAAGTAGGCCATAAGCAAACAAAACGACTCAGGCACACTGACAGAAACTATGTCAAAGAGCAGTCCGGACAACAACAGGTCATCCATCGGTCCTGTTATGAGGGAGGTTACGGGAGTCTCTTTATCACTGAGGTCTGGGTGGACTTCCCTGGACTTAACTACGGGAAGGAAGCCGAACGAGCACTTCCTAGAGACTCATCACAGGGGGCGATTACAGACTTTGGGAAACACTGCGTCAAACTCTCCACAAAAGTATGACTCACGCAGAACTGCAAAAGAGCTGACTTTTTGACAAGCTACCCAAAATCCCCTCCTAAACTCTGCATGCCGCACTCCTTCCGAGCTGTCAGACGAGGGATGACCCAGAGTGAGACAGGGACAGGGCAGCTGTTCAGGCAGAGCTGGGGCTCCGATCCCCGCCCTTCTGATATCTGATGGCGTACTTGAGTTGGGCTCTGAGGCCCTCGTCAGCTCTGAGTCCGTAAATGAGGCCATTGTGCGCACACCTGATACAGGGAGGCCATTATCGCCGCTGAAAGCCTCCGTTCAGGCAGCAGTATTAACTGACAAGCATGGCCAGCGTCCATATCACTTCGCTTTCTCCCAGAATCCCATGGGACAATAAACAATGACATACACCTCTCCCCCACCTGCCTGTTACCACACTCACAGAGAGAGAGAGAAAAAGAGAGAGAGAGAGAGAGAGAGAGAGAGAAGCAGCCATCTTTTTTCTTCAACTCGCCCTGGTGATCAAATTGCAGGAAGGATGGGTGTGGGACTAAACGCTAGGTCAGATTTCCTTTTAAGTTCTTACAAGATTCTTTAAGTATTTACAAATACAACATTCCTTTCCTGTGCCGTGAAAACGAAATGCATGTAGCTTTTTTCCAATAATTTATATCACATTAATGTAACTGAGGTACAGTCTGCATACAGACAACAAATCCACAGAATCACTCAATTTGTTTCCCATATTTCAGCACATTCAGCAGCACACATAGAGAAGATGACTTCGTTTTGGGGTTTTCAGTTTTCCAGTTTTCCACACACTGGAGTGGAACGGCTTCACAGAGGGAAAGAGAGAGAGAGATAGACAGAGAGAGAGAGAGAGAGAGGACGTGGTCGGCTGCTGTTGTGGTGGATGAGCGTAGAGTGCAATTGCTTTGCAGTGACGGTGGTGGTGGTGGTGGTGGTGGTGGCAGTGGTAGCGGAATGCAGCGCTTATCTGCAAGTGCCAGGCAGCCAGGAGGGAAGTGGAGTGTCACACAGAGGAAAGGGCTGGATACAGACCCTTCCTGAAGATAGACAGCCCCAGAGATCTGCTGCAGGATTTAACCATTTCAGTCCCCATCTAGCCTCTCCCACCCCCACGCCAAAAGCAGGGGTTTAGCGGGAAACAAAGACATTGTGAAGACTGCCTAGCCTTCAAGGCAGCAGACGTAATCGTTTGTGTTCACTTGTGTTTCACTGATATAGAAGTATTGGGGAATTTCATAGGAAACGTGTGGCTCTTTAGAATGGAACAGAACAGGCCAAGAAATTGAATTAGAGGAGTGAAAGTGCAACAATTTTAACCCAACAGACAGAGGGAAGTGTGAAGTCAAACAAAGGTGATCACAGCCACTGGATGTGAAATCATATATTTGGAAAACCCTTTGTTTTGACAAGTGACAAAAAGGCACACATTACACTGACTGCCAGACATCTGTGTTTTTTTTTAAACCGAGTTAATGGACGTGTGGAGTTATCCTCAAAAACTGTATAAACCCCAAAACTCAAAAAGTGTGGCAAAATGTTGAAAGTTAATGCTTGTAACATTAACATTTTAACTGGGCTAGAGTAGGTCGGACTCAGAGACTGGTAAAAGGTCTTAATGTACAAGGCTAAATCCCTGATTAATTTGAGAGTGCCCTGATAAAGCATCAGTGACTGGGCCACCTCAGATGTTTCATCATAAGCCAGGGCTGGGCCAGAACCGAGCTGTTCTCAAGGGTGTGGCTGTAGAGCCAGCAGCCGCTCTCGCTCTCTCTGGTGACCAGGAAATCCTGGTGTGTTGAGAAAACGGAGAGCCCAGAAACCGTGTGCTTTAGAAGTAGCAGTGGCGTCTGGCTAAGGAAAGAACATTTGTCAGCACGTGCCTGCGTGACGTACTGGGTTTATTTGCTGCTGTGCCCAGCGGCGTCTTGTCTGGCTGGTTTCTTGTGTGCTGTTCCGCTAGTTTTATCTCAAGGGCTTATCGGCAGCAGTTTTTCCAATTGATTTGAAGATTGATCTGCACACTAAGGAGACTTCTTGCCCGAGAATTAATCAGCTGGAGGGGAAACATTAAAATGAATCTATGTGATTCTAAAGCTAATTTGATGCTAATGGACTCTATTACCGATATGAGTAACAGTAGAAACTAGAATCTGAAGCTGAATCTTCAAAAAATGTGTTTGTGCAGTCTAATGAATATTTTATCGTATTTGCTACCGGCTCATCATGCCTTAATGGCATCCCCAATGAAGCCTATGTGGAAACACAGTGAACTGAAAACATTAATTCTGCTGACTTAGAACATACTGTTCAATGGACTTCCAAAATTACAATCCACTGATTGCATCTGAGAATTGAATTGAAATCGGATTGCTTGTGTGTCACCGCATGGCAAGAGAAGTGGGACATGTCACACACACCTGGTGAAGTCATTTCACAAAGACAAATGACCATAGTTAGTCAAGTATTTGAAGTTATCTTGGATTTGCATTAAGAATGGCAGACAATGATGCAATGATGCAAAAAAGAGGTGAATCACCAGACTTACTTAACCCAACAGTAAAGCCAAGTTGCACTATGGTGCAATAGTATGGATAATATTTGGCTGCCCTCCTCGAATACAACTCTGAGCAACATATAGAGTTTTAACAGAGTAAGCATTAGTGCTGTTTGAGTGTATCCCTCTCTGGGTCAAGTCTACAGTTTTTCCATATAAATACCTCAAGCTAGATAATACTGTTTGCCACATTACAAATCGTTCTCTGCCCAAGAGTAAATCTATAAGCATGACAATGACTTATATTAATCCTTGTGTCATGCAAGGTTCCCAGATCTCAATCCGACACAGCACTGTTTGAATGGTTAAAAACAATCGGTTGATGTAGAATTAAAATGACCTGGAATCTGAGGTGACTGTTTGGATCACCTGTGATTCTATGGCAAAACAATCTGTATTACATAAAAAATCCAAGTTGATGTAGTCTATTGTTTCAAGGGCATCACTCAGTTTTCCATACAGCTTTTCGGTAATGGAAATCGATTATTTTTACCCTGTTGACTGATTCTCTTTACCTGACATAAGAGGCATTTTGTCTAATTGCTGGAGTCATTTGTAAAAGTAGCCTCGGGCAATGATAGTGGATGCAATCACATGAAAAAGGAAAGTGAAAAAGCAAGTAAGTGAACTAGCAAACACACACAGACACAGACACAGACACACAGAGAGAGAGAGAGAGAGAGAGAGAGAGACATCATGTAAGCCCTTACAAACAAAAAAAAAGCCACACACACACACACACACACACACAAACAAACAGTCTGCTCAAGCACTCTGCCATCCCCTCAGCTGCATAATCCTGACACTCTGCTTTGGTAGCGGGAGATGTGTGTGTCTCGTGTGTGAGCCAGCATGCAACCCGGCAACCGAGGGCTGTCACTTTGCTTGTGAAATAATGCATGTACCCCTCCACCCAGTTCCTAATTTCCCTAAGTGGACAAACATTTGGGGCCACTTCACCACTACCACAAGCCCACAGGGCTAGCATCTGTGTGTGTGTGTGTGTGTGTGCATATGTACAGTATGTGTGTGTGTGTGTGTGTGTGTGTGTGTGTGTTTGTATATGTGTGTGTGTGTATGTGTGTGTGTGTGTGTGTGCATGAGTGTGTGTTTGTGTGTGTGTGTGTGTGTGTGTGTGTGTGTGTGTGTGTGTGTGTGTGTGTGTGTGTGTGTGTGTGTGTGTGTGAGTGTGTGTGTGTGTGTGTGTGTGAATAAATGGGCATCACCGGCGGTAGGCGTATTCCCCATTTCAGTGTTGTCAGACTGAAGCGTTTCTGCACTCTTGAAACAGAACCGTTCGACTAAAAGCCACGGCTCTGAAATATGTAGCCGGGTTTTAGGTTAGATGCACTGCTGTGCTAAACTGGAGACGAGAGGTAGTGCATTTTTTAATAGCCCACTACAGCACTGTTGCAGCCTGTTTATGTGATGGTGGTTTTGATTATCTGAATATGGTACCACCCTGGGTCCAGCGCCGGATTATTTTTCTGTTATCTTTACGATGTGTTGTTTTTTGAGATATCAGTCATTTCAAGTACCACTATGAACACATTATCAGCTGATAGGGTAACTACATAATGTCCATTTCACAGTAGGTGGTTTGGCCTCCACACAATGCAAGCTCTTCATAGCCTTTGGGGGTGTACATACACAAATGCTCCAAGCCATTGGCAAAACAGTAAGACTGCCATAAGGCCATACATCACATCACAGTACACAATATATTATCATTAAACTCGCATCCTTGTAATTTGTCTATCTCATTCTGCTTCTCTCAGCTATTGCTTTTACAGTAAGAAAATTAACCATTATTGAATATATAGGCTAACACTTCTTATTATGAATGACACCAAAAAAGAGCACAACCATCAAGCCTCCCAAATCAACCCTGTTCTTATTTATTTCTGTTACCACTTTGGCATCACAGTAAAACAAGTCACCAAAGCATCCAAGAATAACAGCTACTGCAAAGAAATATTTGCTGTGGTGAGAAAACATCCTGAGTCAATGGAAAGTCTTCCACCAATCTGGCCTCTTCACAACAGCAGTTCTTCCTTGATTATCACTCTGTATGAAATTATAGTGGATGCAGAAGGGGTACTCTTGAGTAATAACATGCTGCTGGTGGTTGGTAGATTAGGCTGGGGTGTGATTATTTTGTGTTCAAATTATAGCAACTGTAAAAATGTGCAAAATACGCCTTATTGTGCTGACTACGCCACACAGTTCAGACAAACCAACCTACAGCCCCAACACCCCCCAGTGCAGTCGGAAAATGCAGTTCGGTGGATGAAAAAGGCATTTATGTCAAGTCTCCTGTTTGAATGGTGAGATCAAGCCAATGTAATGTTGTAAGATTGAAGACTATTTGAGAGTCTATACAACTTACAATCTTGATCACAACAGTGATGACCCTTAGGAATAAACAAAGCAGATAAACTCTCTACCCTTCCTCTCGTACACGTATAAGCCATGCAGCATTTTGCCTTTGTCTCTCATATCCAATTTCTCTTGAGTCACCCGTGATGTAAGCTCCCAACTTGTAGCAGCGACGTGAGGGGCTTTGATCAGTCGATGAGTAATTATGATTAGTGGTATCCTCCTTTTCTTCTCCTCCGCCGTGTCCCACTGTGCAACCCCTCGAGCTCCCTGTGGGAGTGCTGCTCACGTCTTAATCTCAAACACATCCATAAACAAACCACACAGCACGCTCCACGCTTGGCCCCCGAAACAACCTTTCAAAACCCCACGACGACTCTCAACACCAAATCCTCTAATTTCTCCAAAGCCAGCGTGCATTATGACAAACATTTAGATCAGGATCACCCAAAGCCCTGTCAGCCCCATGGAGTATAGACAGGAGGTAATGAGCAAGATTGCATTATTTTCCTGCATGTGGTGGGTGCACACAGTGGAATGTCCTCAGGATGGTGCCCCATGTGCTCGCCATGGGAAAAGACTACAACTCCACTCAGCTATCTTCATAAGGTCCTAATCAATCCACCCACTTGAAGAAGAAACAAATACTGTATGAGGATAATTGTGAGATATTAGCCCATATTGAGATGAAATTAGAAAGCAAGCAATCATTCCTCTCACTGCTTTCAGGTATTAATAAATCATGCTTCAGATTTCTCCCTCTGTCTGTCTCTCTCACGCTTTCTCCCTTGTATTCCTGCTCTTTCACACAAATCATACTCCAGCTCTCTCTCTCTATCTCTCTCTCTCTCTGTTGCTGTCTTTCTTCTCTCTTTCTTCTCTACCTGTCTGTCCAATTCTGTCTTCCTAGTCCCTCTCTCTGCCTCTTTCCCTCTTTCTTACACAATCTATCTCTCTGTCTCTCTGTCTCTGTAGAGGTGTTGAAGCGGCCTAAGCGGTCTGAGATTTACCCTAATGCAGTCAGTCACCAGGAATAGAAGGACACACTCAGGGGACAGGTGGACACTGTGTCTCATCATAAGTACTGGGCTCACATCCTCAGGGCCAACTCCACCCTTACAACACACAAACACACAAACACACACACACACACACTGCTCGCTCATGTTACCTCATGTCAGCCTTTACACACTACACCACATCTCGGCTCTCATGTACATACACACATGCTCATGTTTAATCCAGTTTGTCAGGATTCATGTGAGAAGAAGCTTCTAGTATGCAAGGCATATGCAGTCAGTCATATGCACATACAAAATCATATAAATATATATAGACATACATACATACATACATACAGACATACATACATACATACATACATACATACATACATATACATACATACATACATACATACATACATACATATACATACATACATACATACATACATACATACATACATACATAAGTACGCTGGTGATTCCTCAGGCTGGAGGTGAGCACGTTTGAAATGATTTATCCTGTGATTACACCCAGCTGGCTGTCATTATTGTGAGGGGGGATGAGGCAGCAGATCCATCTGACCTCTGATCTTTGTCTTTGATGTAGCCAATCAGCTGTCGGCCTATCTCACAGGCTCACACAGGTGGCAGCTCTGTGGGGGTAGTGTATTTCTGCACAGTAGTCTAGTCTGAGCCACATCCATCACAGCAGTAGAGGGGGTTGTCTGTCATCACTCTGAAATTAGTCATATTAGTCTGACCGTCACCGCGCACCCCTCTACCACAAGGCCAGGCCACTCCGACCGGCCTCCCTTTGTCCGTTTTTCAGATTAGCTCCCGCAAGCTAATTTTCTGGATACTTTGCGATGGCTGAATAATCCCACCTAATCCTCGCCAGCTCGATTAAACAGAAACACAAAATGTCTCCGGCTCATTATCTCCTATCATCTCTGGCACAGACACCTCTCCTCCGGATCGTCCTCTCTCCTCTCTTCTTTTCCTTTCTCCTCTCCTCCCTATCCCCCTCTCTCCTCTCCTGATGGGTTTTAGTCTCAGATAGTTTTCACATCACTGAGGCTGACCTTGAAAATGTTGAAGTGTCTTTTCCATGCTCTCCTACTAACTGCCCATATGGATTATGTTCATTCATCAAACTGCTCGTATCGTACATACTGTATATGATCATTTCTATTCTTATCACCCAAGACAGATTCACCAAATGGTGAGCAGAACATCTAATTAATCACATACTTCATGAGATAATTAGAAAGAATTCACTTGAAAACAGCACATCTGTAACGACCATGACCACTAACCGCCACTACATCATTTGCATTCTTCTACAGCCCTCCACACCTGTTGGTAAGTCCCGTCTGAACAGACATCTGTCAGTGAAATAGTGCAGCTCAAATGGAAAAGGGGGCTGCCTCCATCCCGTCAGGTACTCAATAATGCATCACTTAGTAATTAGGATCTAAATTATCAATAGCGCGGGAGGAGGTGGTGAGGTCCTGACAGGGCAGGCTATTTTTAATACGATGTAAAGGAGATGGGCTAGCTGCCTTCGTTTCCATGCAATATGCTCTTTGGGTTGCTAGTAAAAAATGAATGGCTTTTGACAGGCACAGTTGCATGAGGGACAGCAGCTGTCTCGAATCAGGACATATGGACTAATGAAGCACTTCACTGGGTGTCTTTTTAAATTGTTATGCTATTTTCTAAAAGATTCTTCCTATCAAATGTTTCCTACTGATGGAACATATTTCAAAGGTGGAGTTCGAAACTTTCAATGACAAAATGAAAAGAACAAAGAAATTGCAGGGCTGGCGATCAGGAACTTTTCAAGAATCTAAGATGAGACATTAGATAATGTTTACAGTATGTTTATGGTATTTGGCAGACACTTTTCTCCAAAGTGACTCACAGCATATGAACACTACATCAGGTGATTAGAAAGTGCCATTAGCTTTCTCCAGTAAACAAAGTACCAGAGCTTTTTTGATCCTTCCACCCAGTCCTTGCACAGGGATGTCTGTGGGAGCTGGAATTACGAGGCCTGACAACATCTGACTCCTGTGGCCTATTCTCCTGAAAGATTCAACCACAGCACTCCCTCTTGTCACCCCACATAAACTCTCAGACACGACCCCCACACATCAGTGATACATACACGCTTCTCAACCCTGGGATCCAGTCAAGAAGATGCTTCACAGTTCTAGATCATGAACTAATTAAGACCCTCACAGTGAGACGAGCTGAGCATCAACTTCACTGGCATAATGTATGTGATGAGTATAGTGAAGCACAAAACCACAACTCTGGTCAGCTGGGAGAACAGAGGAATGGAAAGAGAGTAGTCACTACAAAGTGCATTAAAATAAGCAACCACACGCTGGCAGGCATGTTTAAAGAAATCAATCACTGAAACGAAACAAACTAGTCACTAATTAAGCTTGAGAAACCCTTTTAACATGTCAATACGCATTAAAGAGCCCATCATGGCCAATCCCCTCCTCGTTAATGGAAACACCAGTGAGATTGAGCAGAAGGTCTTGAATCGGTCATGTGAATCGATGAAGAGCAAAAAGCCGATCTGACGCGCCCCACTCAGGGGCCTCTCTGGTGCGGTCCCATCACCTCAGCTAAATTAGCCTGATTGGTGAATAACAGGAAGTGATTTTTTGCATGATTACATCATGATAACATCTTTGCAGCAGTTCTCTTGATAATTCTTAGCTAAAAAAATAAAAATAAAAATGGCAAAATGTTGTTACACAAGTGGTTTCATGCTTGCCAGGTTTTGACAGCTATTTGTTCTCCCTGAGTTACCAAACTACTGCTGAATATGACATCACACTGATCGGACGAATTGGTTGGTCGACTGAGGGCCAGATTTGGGCCAGATCACGCACAGTCTCCATAGCTGTCAGAGAGGGACAGAGTCCTATTGGTTGACACGTTGAGGAGCATTAGCATTCCCTCCTGTAAAAACATTAAAGTCATGCTAAGCCAGATGCTTCAAATCCACAGCTAATCCCCATAGATCCTGTTTAGCATTGACTTTGAAACTTCTACCTCTTCAAAGACATCCTGGGTTGTTACTTAAGCTTCCCCCATACAATGTCCCAGTCCTTACCACTACCCAAATATCACCAGGAAACACAAATACACCCCTAAACAATTACATTTTGAGTACAAAGATGTGGATTCGGTATTCTCATTTATCAGAATAGATAAACAGGTAGATCATGTTCACTGTCATGGCAATTTCATCTCATGAATCCAGGTGAAGAGTGTTTGCAGCCAAATACAGATAAACGGCTGTTACAGGGTTTTAGTACTTTGAACTCATAGTGCTTACAGTCAACAGACCAAAAAGTGCATGTCATTGGCAAGTTTCATGGAAATTGCATTTACACTGTAATCTAATAAACAAAAGGACATAATCATTTCAGAACAACCTTCCCACTTGAGGTTTGAAATAGAATGGTTGTAGCAATTTTCTTGAAACGGTGACAGCCAGCACTCGAAAGGATAAAACTAAATTCCAATCTGTTGACAGCTATGAAGAAAACATGCTGATAACATCGAGAGTCAATCTCACTTTGAATCCCATCTCTTATTACATGCCACGTGAACTTGTGCATTTTCTGCTGAGATACTACAGGGAAATCTGACAGACCTCCACTCTGCTGTGGAAAAACCATCATTAAGTCATAGACCTCAACACAAGTGATGCATGACTCCACCAGTACCCTGCATTAGACCCCATAATTAGAGGGAGACTGGGAGGCAGAGGTAGGATTACTGATGTATGGAGAAGCAGTGAACGCAAAACACACACACACAAACACACACACACACACACACACACACACAAAACATACACACAGTGATTCACCAGTATAACAGTATCCATCAACACACACAATGACAGTGTGTGAGTATATCATTAGTTGTGTGTGTGTGTGTGTGTGTGTGTGTTTGTGTGTATTCAGGGAAATGTATGGGTGTACCATTAATTCCCTGTGCTTGTGTGTGTTCATTCATGACAGTGAAGATACCATTAATTCTGTATGTGTGTGTGTGTGTGTGTTTGTGTGTGTGCATCCATCAGCAATCACAACAGTAGGAGCTGTCGTGTAGGGGTCTGTTCTTTGGCTGTGAGTTGGTTATTCTGCTTGTGAATGGATGACCAAAAGGGGCTGATGAGTTGGCAGCATAATGGCAGCTCTACAGACGCTCGAGCAGGACCCGAAACTTGCCATATCAACACACACACACACACACACACACATACACACACACACACACACACACACACACACACACACACACACACACACACACACACAGACACACACACAGACACACACACACACACACACACACACACACACACACACACACACACACACACACTTTACTGAAAGCATATCCAGCCGTGAGCCTGAGCCAGAGCCTGAGCCTGAGACAGTGTAGTGTGGCATAGAGTGGGAGTCTCTGTCAGCACATTCTCTGAAGAATATGTGTGTGTGTGTGTGTGTGTGGAGAATGTGTGTATGTTTCAAAAGAGAGAGAAAAAGACAGACAGAACATGAACAAAGGAGTATGAATCTCAAAGAAGTAAGGAATGATGGAGAGAGATGAAGAAGGTGGTGGAATGTAAGGAGGTGAGGATGATCTCACTGGTGGAGATGTAAGGAGGATGATATGGGTTAGAGAGAGGGAGAGAGTTCTCCACAGAGCTCAACTATATTGACTGAGACTGAGCCTAACCAAGTCCTGTGTGTGTGTGTGTGTGTGTGTGTGTGTGAGCTTGAAGGCACGTGTCTACTAGTGTGGACATAATTACATTATTTTCCACCAGATCGCCTGTGCTCCAACACAGTGAAAAGGTAATACATTGGGTACATTGCAGCATTAGCTTTTTTTCCCTCCGTCTACGGCTTTGTCTATAACGGGTGTGTGGTAAATGGTATTAAGACTGATTTTTCTTTTTTCTTATCTTAAGATTACTATAGCTGTCACAAACCAGGTCAGGAGATTTCCATCCTTATGTGGCGTCTTTTAGGGTCATGCCCTCTACAGTCTGTGAGAATGGGTAGATGAAGGATTCTCAGTTCTGATTGGCCATATGGGATTCCAAGGGATTTCTTTAAAATTCTTCAAGCATTTCTTCTCTTGGCAGACAGATCCTTTAGAGCTGGCATCAGGTCTATTTCAAAACTACACTCGAATGTAAGTCAGGTAACCTTGAAATTGAGCTACATAAGAAAATACATGATGACATGATGATTTATTTATTTCTCCGTATGTCCATAACGACACCATACAGTATAAGGCGCCAGTCAAAAAATAAACATGAATTTATGAAAGAACTTACATTTTCTACAAATAAAAACATTGGCACAGGTCCCATACTATGCCAAATCATACATGAACTAAACATTTATGGGATTCTAAGGGATTACTTTACCATTCTCTAGGGCTGACATCAGGTCGATGTCAAAACCACCCTCAGACTTACCACTTATTTTACCCTTGAGAAAATGGCACCATACATATTATTATCTCTTATTATGGCACCATACTGTACATATTATTAACCTATTATTGAAGGTTAACTTATAATAGAACTTAGGGTAAAAACAATGCACTGGTACCCAGCCCAGTCATTGCTAACTCACACATAAACTCAAGAAAAACCCCTCCAAACAATCCCAAGTGTTTAGCTCAGACCTGAAGACCATCTGCGTGAGTTGTGTCAGACAGAGCAAACCCTGAACCTGTCATCTCAGTCCAAGCCGCTGACCTCTGCTAAGATGAGACACTCACCGAATACAAAGCCGACACTCACTGCTGACAGCTCCCAGTATGCACAGGGAACAGGGGTGACAGCAGAAACGTGCCGTGAACCATAAGACAGCACTCAGAGATCGGACACAAGCCACCGGACAAGACTGCCTGTCATAACACTGTACTGTCTGGTAGAACATTTATACTTAATATCAAGACTGAGTCCAGGTATATCCCTCAAGTACAAAGGGGATATGTAGAAACATTTAAGAAAGAGAAACCTATTTAAGGACAAAAAACATCCTACAAGCCTTGACCCTAGTGAATACTCCATGCCATGTCTTAAATGGTTCACTAATACATAAATATTGATAAAAAAAATTATTGCCAACATTGATGACTAACCTAATACCAGCAATGAAGGTATGACATCATTTATGTTAGTGGTGAATACAAGATTCCATGTTTCCAATGGTTCAACGATAAACAAGTATTAATGAAATAAAAATGATTGTCAAAACACTACAAGCCTTATGGGGAGGTGAATGACGACCTAGATAATCCAGGAGAGATTATCCCTAAGTGTATACAGTGTGCTTGTGTAGTGATGGTCTACTGTAAACAAAATTATGGCCATATGAGAGGGAGGACTGGGGGGGGGTGGTGGGGTGGTGTGGGGCTGCATGGACAGTGGTGGAGTACGCGCGCATGCGTCTTTAAGGCTGTCGTACACAGCAGGAGTGTTGGGAAAGTCGCCCACTGCTTTTCTCATGACCCCCTTGGTCAGCTCGGAGCGAGCTCCTCTGGGGACAGAGGGAGAGAGAGAGAGAGAGGAAGAGAGGACGAGAAAGAGATAGTTGGAGAGAGAGAGGAAGATAGATAGTGGAAGAGAGAGAGAGAGAGAGAGAGAGAGAGAGAGAGAGAGAGAGAGAGATGGAAATGCTGAGGAGTCAGAGTCACAGATGAGTGAGAGTGATGTATCAGATGCCTGCATGTGGGCTCCCTTGGAGCAAGTGACTCTGGGACACATGCCTGCTCGGCTCTGCTCTTCTGATGGAGCTGATTAGCCTAGCAACTCTTCTGATAGAGCTGATTAGCCTAGCAACTCTTCTGATGGAGCTGATTAGCCTAGCAACTCTTCTGATGGAGCCAATCTGGACCTAATGTGATGCCAATCTGGACCTGATGAGGTACCAATCTGGACCTGATGAGGTGTGGATCTGCCTGTTAAGGGTCAGATCTGGACCAGACCAAAAATACAGGCATGCAGTTCAGAGGGTGGCCAGAGGCCGGGTACACCTGCTGCCTAAGACCATTTGAGTCCAGTTAGTGATGAGCAATAGTGACATTCGTGACCTCATGTGCACCATATATTCAGATCTTGCCAGGAGGGACTTTGAGTCATTTTGCACCATGTCTGACAATTCAAAATACCCGGCCAACACCTGAGAACAGAGCTGTGCTTCCTGCTCTCATCTCTAGAGATCTCCACATTCAAGAATACATTTTTGTCGACTGAATTCTTATTACTATTCCCTTGTGGATCTTTAAAAATGCATTTCCAATTGGTCTGCTCTGATTTATAGTTATATTTAGACATTGAAGATAATGACAGTTATTCTATTTGTGACATTATGACAATGTGACATTCAAACTGTTGAAAAGTCTTTTTAAAGGATGTAGGATTGAGATGAGGACAATAGCGGGAAAACAACCCAACGAGCAGAAGCAGGCTAAAAAAGGAAATGGGGCCTGCACTGGGGCAGTAGGGAGGAAGCGTGAGCCGCATTTCTGAGACCAACACAGTACTTCCTGAGCGGGTCTTCCACTGGCCAGTTTTTACAACCATGATATCATTCCCAAAGTGATGATTTGAAAATCCATAAGTATGTTGCACAGAACTGTCCTCTGCTTGCTGTTCAAGAGTTCTCTGAACGCAGAGTGAGTAACCTTTTCTCAGACTCTGCCTGACATATAAACAATGAATGAACAGAGATGTCCTTTTTCAAATTGCATGCCAAGGACGGAGATTAATTTGGGGGCGAGTTTGCCGATAAGGAGTCTTCGCCACTTTGGTCATGAACAACACATGCGATAACAGGGATAGACCTGTCTGTCCTTATCAGCCTCTCCCAGACCATAAACCTATCGTCTCCACCGGCGTCGCCCAGCACTCACACAACTTAGTCTTCTGCTTGGAAATGAGAAATGCCCTTTCAAAAACACTGCGCTGAAATATTCAAGGCAATTTCCATAACACAAAGAAAGCACACCTATGAATAACTTCACTATTATTTTGAACTACAATGTAAACACATTACGCCGCCGGTGCACACTTTCTATTTAATGTGATATCCTGCCGAGTCACTTTATTCATACTAGCATTTCACTTTTCTTTACAAAAATTTAAATGAGAGCACAATTTAGTAAAATGAGTGCACAATTTAGTCAAACGTGCACACTATTTAGTAAATTGTGCGCATGATTTACTAAACTGAGAGCACAATTTAGTAAAATGAGTGCACTATTTATAGTACGGTGTCTTGTGTAATCCCACTGGATTTTCTTTTAAAAACTGATTTTCTTTGCATATTTTGCTAGTATAGAGTCTAAGGAACAAGATGTAACAAGATTTTTTTTTTGTCCTCAAATTTTCACGATCCATATTCACACTTAGATGATCATTTAATCAATGCATAATTAAGACTGGGACTACTATCACTCGGGGGTCAAATGTGAGAAAACACTGGTAAAGAGGGTATTTTGCCTAATTTTTGGGTGCTGATTCTGAATATCATATTTACTTAGTTGATATTTTAGTTTTAAACCTGCTAATTAACATTTGCGGCCTAAAACTGGCCTCCATAGGCAACATAGAGCGGGTGAATAGGGTAAACAATGTAACTCCTTGATATTATTATGAAAGAGAGAGATAGACTTCTCCGCATAGCCTCTTCACCCCCTCCATGTTTGGATACTGTCTGTCCACTAGCCACTTTTTACCACTGTCTTTCTGCCTCACTGTTTGCGTGCTATATTAGCACATATGCATAACCCTTCCCTCCATGCCACAGCCGAATTGTGGCCACACGTATACCTTTTCTTATTATATATATATATATAGAGAGAGAGATATAGTTTTTTCTATAGTTTTTTTTTTATATTACCTTATTTTATGCTGGTCTCCAGACTTTATTCTTGCACTATTGCACTATTGGACTCATTTGCACCATCACCATGATACTCACTCACACAGAGCACCTTACCTTACCTTACTATGCACAGAGAATCACAGGCTCAGTCCCTGCCTCAGTCATTGCAAGCACCTCTTGATTATCACCCACTATGTGGATACTGTTAGAATTGATTTAGATTAAGTGTTATTTAGTATAATTTGTATTTTAGTACATTCTTTATCTTCTACTGTCATTATTGCTTAGTTGTGTTTTTTATATTTTATACTTTTAATTATTTTTTTCTGCTGTTAGTGAATGTGTGTGTGATGTCTGTATGCTACTGAGACCTTGAATTTCCCCTGGGGATCAATAAAGTATCTATCTATCTATCTATCTAATAATGCAATAATTTGCATACATTTCAATTACAAAAAAAGAGACATCTGAATATTGGATAGTTAACATTGAATGTAGTCAGGTTCAGGTTTGTCTTCAGAACTTTTTCTGGATTCAGAGCCTTAAAAGAACAGCTTGTTCAAGCACCAGTCCGAGGTTATGCCGATTTCAGTCGTCCCTTTATCTTAGAGACGGATGCAAGCCATGCAGGATTGGGGGCAGTGCTGTGACAGGAGAAGGATAAGTTACGGCGACCAACAGCCTTTGCTAGCTGGGGCTTGCGGCAAAGTGAGAAGAACATGTCAAATTATTGTGCCATGAAACTCAAACTTCGATGCCCTTTCTAGGCTTCCCACAAGCCCCACTAACACTGTCCGATCTGTGTCACACGGCCTGGACATCCCCCTGCCGATTGCCATAGCCAACATGTATACTCGAGTGCACCTATCCAAGACTCTTGGATTACAGAATCTTGTATGGTGGACACCACCCCTGGTCGAACCAAAAGAGACCTGAAAGTCCTGCAAGGGACTGATCCCTGTATTTCCAGATACCTGTGGTTTTTGTGACAGGGACGACCACCTACCCGTTAAAGCAACACCAAAGAACTTTTCCTCTGTCGCACGCACGCAATTTGTTTATCCAACGGCTTTGTAAATAACGATGTTCATAGACAAGGTAGAATATGTTGCATGATTTTATGAAAGTATGCTACGATGTATTGCGACATCATGCAAGTCAAATTTGTAGTTTCTTATGTCTCATTCCATCGAACTACAGATCCACTACCCGATCTGGCAAACTTACATAGTGCGGTTATAGCCGATAGAGGACCGCAAACGAATGCAGAAGTGCCGTTCACCCTGTTACGAGTTGATGAACCACGGAAATAATTTTGGAAACATTATTTTAAGGTACAAAAAACTCTTTGGTGTTGCTTTAAGACAAGTGGAGTGAACCAAGGGAAGTCCAGCAGCTGATAAAGCAGTGGTCTCAGATACAAGAAGTGGATGGGACATTGTACTGAGCGATCCAGGTTCCTCCTTCCAGGGATCCAGTGCTGCAGCTTTTACTGCCCAAGGTGTTGCGAGTCGAAGTGCTCACTAGCCTACACAACAACCATGGCCATCTGGGGGTGGACAGGACCACAGATTTTATATGCCAGAGTGTGAGCACTGTGTGGTTGCTAAAGCAAGTCAACCCGAACCAGAACCTTCTTGGGAAATCTGTTAGCCACTAAGCCTTTGTAGATAATCTCCATTGACTTTACTCTCTTGGATTGGGCTTGCACAGGACAAGAGAATGTTGTGGTAGTCATAAATGTTTTCTCAAAGTTGACCCAGGCCTTTCCCACCTCTGATCAGAGAGCTTCCACCGTAGCTAAGATTCTAACTGAGAGATGGTTCTATGTGTATGGCGTGCCACGGAGAATCCACTCTGATCAGGGGCGCAGCTTTGAGGGGGAGCTGTTGAAGCACCTGTGTGACATCTACAGCATAACAAAGAGTAGAACCACCACTTATCATCCAGAGGAGAATGGTCAATGTGAATGTTTCAACAGGACACTTCATGACTTGCTCAGGACCTTACCCCCTGAAAAGAAGCGTAAATGGCCCCAGTTGCTCCCTCAGCTCCTGTTCACCTATAATACCACCATGTACCAGTCCACACAGCACTCTCCATACGAGCTGATGTTCGGTCAGAAGCCACAGTTACTTGGAAACACTGGAGGTGACCACTGGAACAGTCCACCGACTGATTGGGTGGTGTAACATCAAGAGTACCTGACTTCTGTCTATGCTAGTGCTAGGAGACACTTAGAAGAGGCTGCGGCATATAATAGGCATGGTGGTCCTGACACTGTACCCATATTACGCAGCCTCTTCTAAGTGTCTCCTAGCACTAGCATAGACAGAAGTCAGGTACTCTTGATGTTACAACACCTGGCACTCTAGTCTTTTTCTAGTGGGCAGTGGTAGTGTAGTGGTTAAGGAGCTGAGCTAGCGTGCAGTAGCCTGAAAGTTGTCGGTTCAATTCCCGGCTTCCACTGTTATGCCCTTGAGCAAGGCACTTAACCCCAAGTTGCTCCGGGGACAATGTGATCCCTTGTAATATAGCTGATATACAGTATGTAAGTGACTTTGGTCAAGAAGTGTCTGCTAAATGTAATGTACATGTACACTCTTTTGCAAGAACCATTTTCACGGTCGCCACAAAATCCAGGATACGTGGGTGTCCACCAAGTATGAAATTGTGGAGTGTCTGGATGGAATTGGCACACACTATAAGATCAGGCTGTATGGGGAGGAGGGCCCCCTTAAGACCATGCATCCATGCATCGCTCCGAGCTTAAACCTGTTCCCACCAGTCAAGATTCATCCAGCCCACCAGCACTGGCTGCTCCACAGCCTCATGGGGATATCGGGAGGGAGCCAGGCCTCAGTAGCCCTGTAGTTGGAGACTCATTGAGGGTAGTCATAGTCCACACCAGGACTAGTGCTTAGCATCACAGTGACCAAGATGGTGTTAACTTTAGCCTTGACCAACTGTCCCAGGCTCATTTGGAGGGCGTACCAGATTAAAGAGAGCAAATGCACATGGTTTAGTGTCTGACCAATGTTTTCCCTTGAGTTATTTGTTTGTTGTATTAGTTCAGGCTGTGAGAGGGCCATCCGTGGTTTGTCTGTTTGTTTGTTTGTTTGCAACTTATATCCATGGTTTGTCTGTTTGTTTGTACCTTATATTCTTTTGTTTGTTAATTTTGCCTACTGCTACTTAACTACCCATGCCTATGACACCTAGTGGTGTACTGTGTTGCCTGTACTATTATAGATTATTTCCAAGACAAATTTCTCTTAAGGTAGACAATAGAATGACATGGCAGGTCAAGGAAAGCATCAAGAAAAGCAAAGATTAAGAAATCGTTTTTGACATAGGCAACATGGGAGGAGGTGTTTTTACACTTTTCAGACACTCAAAGTTTGAAAACTATGGATATTGTTTTAGAACCAACAACCTTTCTACATTATCTGTGGGTTTTGTGTGCAAAAAGTGGAATTAATTGTCAAAAAATTAGAAGAAAATGTGAAAATCACTTTTCGGACTAGATATAATCGCTTATTTGAAAAAATACAGATAAAAACACACAAAGATGGATCGTGAAAATTTGAAGACAAAAAAAAATCTTGTTCCTTAGACTCTATATTAGCAAAATAGGCAAAAAAAAAAACAATTTTTACAGAAAAATCTAGCAAGAGCCCATTTTCCAAACACAGCGTACTGTACTATTAGTAAAACGTGCACCCGATTTAGTAAAAAGAGCACACAATTTAGCAAAATGAGCGCACGTTTTCTGGATATACAGAAAGAAATATCTTGCAATGACCCCTCTAGGGCTCCATACATCAGTACCACAAAGTATCCCATCTGTGGCATTGCTTCAACTATGTTGTCCATTTTGTAAGAACAAAAGTATAAAATAAAAACATTTGTATGCCTATATAAATATGTACAAAGGTAGGAATTAGTGTCCCCGATACAACACAGACACAAACACACATGCACGCACGCACACACACACACACACACAAAGTAAAAACTGAGTCATAGAGTTGTGTACAAACAACTTAAATAAACAAAAACTATGCCATGTGAATCATTGCCCAGAAGGACTGAACAAGTGTGGTGTGTGTCTGAGTGTGTGTGCACCCACGCACACAAAGAGAGAGAGAGAGAGAGAGAGAGAGAGAGAGAGAGAGAGAAAGAGTGAGAGTACAAATATTTAACATGGTCAAGCCAATACAACCCTGCTAGCACAGGTGGGACAGACGAGGCAGTGCACAGAAATACCACACAACCCCCCTTCTCAGACACACTCGCACAGTAATCCACTCAAGCCGTTGATGACTGACACACACATCTGACTGTGTTTTAGTACACACAGTACCACACGTGAGCTTTAATATGCAGAGAAGAGGCATTCTTGCAGGTACGATGAACAGGCCATCTTTTAATAAGGGACACCATGCTCCGACACAAGCCTTAATTGGGAGAACTGGGAGTTTAAACATAACACATGTGTACTAATTATATATAGAAACAGCATGAGCTTATGAATTATAAATATGCTAATTATGACCTAAGCCGTGTTTAAACAGAAACATGATAACCTATACATGATAACCTAACTGTGCATCTCATTGATGTGTTGTGGAGACAGCTAGTCCTCCATGGCAGGTTGTCTTCATTCAATGACTGCTTGAGAGGGGGACTGCAGTTAACATCAGCTAGGTACTTTTACTGGTCTTAGAATATGTCACTACTTTCCTTAGTTCTTCAGTAAAGAAGGTAGGTTGTTAATGTTAACAATAGCTGTTCTCACTGTTGTAACCATTCAAACCTCTTTTTTCCATTTTTGGCTTGCCTTCTGACTTTAGTACATCTCCTAAGACCTATACATTCAAACATGGCTTTTTTAAGTTTCTATCAGGTCAATTAGTAGCTTGTCATTACAAATAATTAGGCCAAGGAAGCACTACAGTGCGCACTATGTGCGTCCAAATCTGTTGTGATCTTCGTGTTGGTGTTGAGCAAGGCACCCCGCATTGTAGCAACTGGTCTCTGTTAGTCACTTAGGATAGAAGCGTAGGATGTGAAGGAACACATATTTGTACCGAAGTGATTAGGTATGGGATGTTAAGTTCAATACAGATGTGTACCAAATCTTAGTCTTAAACAGTAATCAACAGATGTCTATTTTTACGTGCAGATCATCTTTCAAATTCAAAGGCGGACCATGTATCAGTTGAATTTATTAACGTCAAAAATCATTTCACACCTTTTCAAAATACTACTCCTGCATATGTATGTATTGAGCATCAGCAATATTGTCAGTGAATGTTACGCTAGCGGTACTTACAGGCTGTATCGAAAATATACTGAAAATTAACTGACTCGAACCCGCAAACAACAGCACCACGGATCGGAAGTTGAGCATGCTAGCAATCGGGCTAAAAGCCCAGGCTCCTAGCTTTCTTCCCAGCACTACTCTTAAGGCGTCGGGAGGGAGGCTTACCAACGAACATACTGCGCACAGCTACGGACCAGCTAGCCACCGTTACACATGCCCCTGAAGCAACGTGTTGATTGGATGAGGATTTTTTTTTATTATTATTATTCAAATTTACAGAGCCAGGTCTATGCATGCAGGAGAACACACACAGAACAGCCAGAGTACCATCAGGAGAGATTCATGAATTTGATAAAAAAAAACTGTGGTCTCTGTGTCTGTGGCTCTCACAAAGCACATGGTGACACTACTCACTGTCAAGTCTCACAGAAGACAGACTTGTGTTACACATGATGTGGAAACAACCAGAAATTGAACTGAACTGAACTTTGCAAAGCCAATCCCAGGCCTCTTAATTTACACTGAGGGTGTCCCGCAGGCGGGACAAATTGCAGTGCCCCCACCTCCCCCCAACATTCTAAATCAATTATATGCACCATATTGCTATGTAGCATAGTAATATTATATACACCATTTGAAAACTTGAACTCTTGGGAATCCATATATGGGAACATTTTTCATGTACAATCTGTATAGTGCTTTACATTGTCAATTGTCAAATTGCATTGTGCAATTTCAAGCAAAAACTCAAAATAGGGGTACCTAGGGGGTAAGTGTAAAGATTTAATAATGTAGCACAAAGTAAGGTACGGTGATTCAATGGTGGTCTTGTCAAGACTGATGTTAAACGTGTGGGTGCTTAGTCTTGTCAGTAATGATTTAGCATCCACTGGTCTACCAAACCGTCAACAAGTAGTCTGCTCATGAGTGCGCTCATGATGAAGTGACACATTTGGCCCCAGGAGACTATCCTGCTCCCATGCATCAACACCCATAAATCAACTATATACATAGTTTAGGAAACCAGGAAACCATGTGAAACCAGCCCATATTATGCTGTATTAGTGGCTATTTACTGACCACATCGCTGGACTGTTCCTGTGTCAGGCAGATGAGGCAGTTGTGAGATGAGAAAAGGAATTATGACATGGCTGCTACTCTGGTTCACATCCCAAGAACATTGCTGCTTTGCACATCGATAACTTTGCCTAACCTCCTTACCTGGCCTGGTTTGGTCATAAGTGCTCTGCCTGTTCTTAACTGCTTCTATTTGGCTTGGTCTAGATGGCATCACCCATAACTGCCTTTGCCTAATCGCTTTGTCTGTTTATAACAGTTACTCCCCTCATTTCTTTATTTGCCTACTAGCTATCTCTGCTAGATGCTAACCGTTATTCGTCCATTTTAGTGTGGTGACCTTAACTGAATGTATGTGATGTATGTTAATTCAGTTTGCATTTCTTGTGTGATACTCTTGTTTCTGTCATGAGAGACAGAGAGAGAGTTGCATCGTTCTTCCCTGATTAAATGTGGTCAGTTTGGTAACTTACTTAACCTGTATTATGCATAATTGATATTATGAATATGGTCATTTCTCATATTTTTGATCGACTGAAGATTCCTCTGGCCATCTAAAGCTTTTTTTCTGGGTGGGCAGTGTCCACCCTGGCCCAACCAGACACCCCCATACCTCTCTTCCTTAACTAGCCAGCCTCTCAGCCTTAAGCCTTGGCTCTGACCATTACCCCTGTCCTTCCCTCATTTATATGTGAACTGGTGATTGATCACTCTCTGTATTCTTACTATTTGGTATTACAGCTCTTGGGTGGGGGATGGATGGAATCACATTCCCTGCTTCTTAATGAACCTGAATGCATTTTGGGTTGTCTGTACTGGTTTGAGGTAAATATTTCCCTGGGAGAAATTCCCAGGATGGTGTAGTCAGATCTTTCACAGATTGATGCCCTATCCCTTGTCACAAAGTGGCATAGTTGGCAGGATATAGCCTACTCCTATTTTCCGAAAGGAGAGATGTGTGTTCGCCCAGTGCGTTTGTCCTGTAGCCTATCTGTTCTGCAGCTGTAAAGTTTTCCTTCATTAAAATCTATTTGTAGTTATGGAAGAGGAATGCCAAGAATTGAGGGATCTAGTCACACTTAAAAGCAGATAATGAGAGACTGCGGGACCACTCCACCATACCTGGCCACACACTGTGCCCTCTACCTCTTTGGCGGCAGCCTAAGATTCCAGGAGGACTGTTTTGGAAATACAGAGCTCATGGGGGCTAGTGTAGTTCACACAGAACTACTGGAAAACTTGCTGATTAAAATGAAGGGGTTTACAAGTGGTTTGTAAGAATGTTATTGAACTCTGTCACTCATTACTGGTGTGTGAGGTTGTGTTTTTTTCTGAATCCTTTCAACATATGACCGAAAACGATGTGCGCGCGAGTATTTGCTAATCACAAAACAATTGCAGTGGAATGGCTTTAGCCTACGCTCCCGACCAAATCGATTTTTAAACCTAAAACTTTTATATTGTTCAGAACAGTGTCCCATTTCACCTGAGTATTGCAATAGGAATGGTTTAGTTTTTTTCTTTTGACCTCAAGAGTATTTTTTAAAAGAGGGGGAAATGCGAAAAAAGAACAGGTGTTTCAACTTTAAATCCCCATGTTAAAGCCGCTGTAACTAATCTTGTACAAGACAATTGTAACATTTGCATTGCCTTTGGAGAAAAGTCATTTTGCAGTAACAGTACCTCAAAGTACTGTTTACCTCTTTTATGTAAGCTAAAGGATTGGAACTGAACGACAGACTCACATGAACCATCACATATTAAACCATATAGCCGATAAATAACCAAGCCATCGTGCACACGTAAAACAAGTAAATGTTATGTTCAACGACTGAGGTGGACATACCTGAGAGAAAACACAGAAAGGACAATGAGATCAAGGTGCCAAGTTTCCTGGAAGTCTCCATCGCACGGTTGGCGTCAAGAGTGCGGTGCACTCGCTTCACACAGCCTTATTACTGAAAGCGGTCGTCTGAAGTATTCCCTGTTATCACCGGAGACCAATTTGCCTTGGGCGAAGCAGTTTAGATCTTTCAAGTATTTCCTACAATCACGACAGCGAAAGACATACGATGAGGTTGTCAGCATGGGTCTAAGCCGTGAAGTCCGAGTGCAAAATCATCTGGAACAGTTATCATCCAGTTCTCAAACACCCATAAGCATAAACGTGAGTTAAATGAACAGACTCAAAGAAAACTGACTGCTCATTCAAACAGATGCATTCCCATCCGTTTCCTTCACAGTGTCCAACAGCCTACCACTGAGCTTCCCTTAGGAACAGCTCGTTGCCTCAGTCAAAATGTAAAAATGGCAAAGATGTTATTATGAGCCATATCCGTATACAGAGAGCGCACTGTCTCCGGAGTGTCTCCGAAGCTCGGAGGTTCACCTGTGCCTGTTGGGATACGCCCCCTGTTCTTCGACGTGTCAGTGAGCAGGGTTTCTGTAGTGAAACAATTCCCCCTCTCAACCCTAGAAGTAGGCTACGTTGTTATTCCACAATCAATATAATCAAGTAAATGGCCATCCTGGACAATTAGAAATAGGACCTGGCTGTCAAAAAAGCTGATTATGATTCTGTGATTCTGCTGTACTGTCTGCAATAGGCTAATAGGAAATCCATTTTATCACCTTCTGTCTCATCATCAAACTTAAAACCAAAACCAACTTTCATTGCAACAGTTTTTACTATAACATAATCAGTGGATTGATGGCCTTTCACTGTTAAGGTCTGGCATTCCAAAGGGCTTTTACCAGACATTTTGAGTGTAGACTAAGTAGGCCTACAGTTGCAACAGATGCACAGATAAGACACCTTAAATGTAGCCTCACTGTGAGGTAGCTGTCCAGCATTATGGGTGAGTGAGTCTCAGCTGTCCCAAGGTGCTGCTTCGGGTATCATGTGAATTTGGAAAAAATGCTCCTTGTATTTAATGAGTTAATTGTGTTAACTGCTTATAATTGATCACTTAGACAAACAAGACATATGAAAAATGTTTTCAGTAGTTTTTATGTGATAATGCAAAAAGCATTCAACAACTGTTGCCTACCAATGGCCTACTAACTGTTCTCGGACTACTCTATATTGTTTTGTTTTTGTCTTGCTCAAAACTGGGTGGAAAGTTACAGACAGTGGATTCCCATAACATTAATTCTGCATACATTTGATTGATTCTTTTTTGTTTTTCACTGTCAGTCAGACAGACCACCCTAGAGCTGTGGATGGGTCAGGTAGGGAGGGTAGTTTCACCAGGCTTTGCATTTGCATGGGTAAGCCCTCATATTTCATTGCATGTCTTCTATGGTTAATGCAAGGGAACAGGCAGGGGCGCCTGGTCGTAGGCTAGAGTGCTCCAGGACACACAGCGACTCAAGCGGGGCCCAGGTTGGTGATACTGGACAGGACAGCCCCCCCAGAGCTGAACACCTACCCGCTTCTGTCTCCCCAGTGCTGGCCGGGTTACCATGGCAATGTGGTTGAAGGAAATGCGGCAGGACTGCTCGATTATAAGAGGTGCATAGGGCTTACGTCTGTGATTACACCCTTGGCTCTTGTATTAGTGTGCATTTGCACAACACAATCTTGGATTACGCCAACACTGAATCCATAACAGCACAGATCACGCTAGGCTCTGTCTTCGAAAGAGCTTTGTAGAATTTAGAAACTGGGGAAAAAAGAGCTGTTATCTATGGAAGCCTTTGAGCTCCACTGCTCAGAAATATCCTGCTGAGCACAGGTAGACCTAAATTGTATTTCCTCAGCAAATGTGAAATTAAGTCAAAAACCTCACCTGGTCTTCTATTGCATAAAAGCACAACACTACTGTTAACTACTTTAATAAATCCCAAACCATGGACCTTCACAACATTGAAAACAGAAGTCTATGACCAGAATGCCATTAGTTTTAGGCTACCCTATATCACAATCTTTATGACTGTTTTTAAAAATGGTAACAAAATAAATAGGCCCTACATGAAGTCCTCCTGAACAGTTAGTCATTACTGAAAGAGCTTTAAGCTGCAGAGGACTGAGCCTGAAACTTGCCTGGGCCAACACAGAGGCACTCACCTCATATGTCACAGTTAGTAAGAAATTAGACGCGAGATCTAAATAATTTATCTCTCTCGGTGGATGTTCAAAATAACACGAGGCACGATCAGCAGTTCTTGCTTTCTGGTCAGAGGGTTGATTTCTCCACCTAAACCTGCATGTAAACATTTTTTTTAGAGCCAAGATAACATTAAGAGTACTGCTCAAAAAAATTAAGGGAACACTTAGGTTTTCCACAATTGTTAAAACACATTTTTTGAAACCTTCCACCCTTTTCTCCATTCTCAAACTACATTCACAGAATGTCTGACAGTTCTTGCAAAATAAAACACTTGCCTCAAAAGTTTTACTTGTGCTCAGAACCAAACAGTGTCAGAGTACCGATCCAGTGTATGATTGAAGTGTTCCCTTAATTTTTTTGAGCAGTAGCCAATACTTGTTTTTAAGCATAATAATGATCAATAATAAATACAATTATATAAAATCATAAAACTGTCTGAAAAACAATAGGCTATTATTGAGTTTAGGCCTATAGCATATAAAGAACTGGGAATGAGGCTTTGCGATAATACTTTTGTATTGTATGTTGAAAGCCTACCAAATTGCCATTATATTATTAAAATCAAACAGTTGAAGATTTCTCATCTACAATGTATCATACTGTGTGGAACCCAATACTGTGTAGCCTACAGTTCTGTAAAAAAATCAAGAGACCACTGCACATTTTTCTGATGTTATCCTATGATGGTCATATTCAAATTTGCAGTGGTCTCTTAATTTTGAATATGACCGTCAACTCATTCGAATGTCACTCAGCAAACGTAGGATGATATCAGAAATCATGTGCCGTGGTCTCTTGATTTTCCAGCTTTCCAGAGCTGTATATATATTTAACAATATTCAATGTTTTCGTTTAAGCAGTATAAAAAATGACCATTAACAATCAAAATGTATAAAAAAGGAATAAGCATTTTAACCTTACTCTGACCTCATAGCTCTCTAGCGACATCTGCTGGTTAACCACATCGTCCACAATGTAATTCACAACAGAAAATTTGGTGTCAAGTCTATACTTTCTTTTTGCTCAATTAACAATTGCATGTGCCTCTTTTTTTGTCATTGGCATTATACAGATGTTTTCAGATCTACAGAAACTACAGTAAATTCACCTTTTCTGTATTGTAGCATTTTGTTTTTGTTCTGTTGACAGTGTTTTTTGTTAAAGGTCACATATTTTCCCCCTTTTCCCACAATGTTCAATAGTTTCTTGAGGTCTTAATGAAATATAATTCGTACTTTGGTCAAAATACCAAAAGGAAGAACCACAACACATTAGCCACCCTGTCTGAGGAGCCCTGTTCAGAGCGCCCCATTTGTGTGCCTGTTCCTTTACAAACCGGAACATATTGCATAATGGCGTCCTTAATTTGGTAACAGGTCCCGCGATTGTGGGATAAAAGCAAACTTTCACACATTGTTCTTCAGTCAGGAGTAGATTTGGTCCACACAGGTAAAACTGACGAAGCTTCCTTTTGGAGGTCATTAAGAGATGAGTTCTGAATAGCTCATTCACGTCTCACGAATTGATATTTCCAGACCAAGGCAGCCCATAAAGAAACGACTGGGTTTTGTTATTTTGGTGTTTTTGCATTGATAGTCCGTATATGTAAAAACACTGAAAAAGTAAAATGTTCATAATATGTAACCTTAAATGTGTCAACTACTTTTTGTGTTTAAACGGACCATCAGGTGCTATTATGTCTTAGTTACAGGTCCACTCGAAGGCACTCTATTGATTTGTCATTCTGTGTCTGGTCATAAACACTTTTTGGACCCCTTTGGACAGCCTAAAGGCAAAGTGACATTGACAGATCTGGTCTTTCCTTCACCTTGGTTTAACCGCAACAGTACTCCACATGCTTAGACAAATTACCTCCATAGTGGCAAAATCCTAAATTGTTGGTGCATATTCATTCGTAGTGAGAAATAAGAACATTTATTTGACATGTTGAAACAATACTGACAAGTTTGTTGTACCCGTTCAGAATACTTATATCAAGGGCAACCCGTGTCATCATGTCAGATAAACTTTCACTGCCCCATTTATTTAAGGACCGCCCAGTATCCTCCCCAACCCCCACCCCTCCAAAAAAAGAAAAATTGTAAACGTACAGGACTGTGACCTGGGAACAATACACAAAGACACTGTCTGTTAACAAATATCAAAACATTTTTTGTGTGTATACCGTACACACACCTAACAAACATACACTCACATGTTCACATTCTCTGTCACTCACACACACTTCAATATTCATGACAACGCAAATGTAAAAAATGTATGTCATGTTTTGGAAATGCTGGAATGCTTACACTGAACAACATTAATATATAGTCTTAAATATATATTCAATAGAATTCCTTTTTATATTTAATGTATATTAATTTATACTCTCTCCATGTCTTCAGTGGTGAATAGGTGTTTCTCTCTGTCTTAAAGGAAAAGAAAACAAAGGCAAACTGTGTTTCCCTCTAGCCACACTAACAGGGAAGCTACACCAGGCGCGTAACTGAAGCGTTCCATTCGCAACGTGTAAAATCCATTTTAGACGAATATTCTATTTTTTTTCGAACGTACACGCCGCTATCACGTCTGGTGTAGCTACTTACATTGATTAAAGTGGAAGCTAATTGTTGCAGCAATCGCAACACGAACGGAACGCTTCAATTACGTGCCTGGTGTAGCTTAGCCCTAACAGAAAAAAGGCAAAGTGTTCGATCAGCATAGGCCACAATTAAAATGAACAAAAACAAATGAAAACAAAAGAAAATAATAAATAAACCAAAATAAAACAAATATACAAGGAAAGAGAGAGGACACCAGCTCTGTGGAAATTACATTTCATACTTCTTGCCCTTGTCAAGTACATCCTTGAGTCAGTTGAAAAAAAATATACCTACAGTACTGCACAAAAGTTTTAGGTCCAATGAAATGTATCTATAAAGGCATTTCTGACCACTGGGTGTTTTTCTTTCGTAAGCTTCTTTACAAATGCATGTAACAAATAAAAATGCATGTAACAATAAAAACAAGCACAAACATTAAACAATAAACAGTTACTAGAAGTTTAATTGTTGAATGTTTGTGAGTGGTATATATATATATATATATATATATATATATATATATATATACTGCATTATGAGGGAAAAAAAACACTCAATGGCCAGATGGCACTCTTTAAACACAACGTTCATGTGTCCCGTAGAATGTGTTTCTTAAGTTACAATGTCTCTTTTTTGTTATACTTTAAGGGGTAGCCGACAGCTATCTCCAAACATTCCACCAAAGAGCCTGCAGAGAGAAAGTCCAACTCCACCTCAATGAATTTGATGTAGATGCCGGAGCTGGGCGACCCCTCTGGCTTGGAGGTGCCGCTGGAGTTGGCCTGTAGGAAGCGGTTGATGGCAGAGGGTTCTCCCCTGCTGTGGTGCTTCCCGGCAGTCTGAAAGTGCTGAAAGAGGCACTGCTGGAGGGTCTTCTCCTCCGCAATGCCGAGGTAGCAGTACGTGATTTTGGACTCGGTCCTTTCCTCGGGCTCCTCCGACTGAGACTGACTCATCTCGTCTGTGGCCCCCCGACTCTCCTGAGACAGGGACATGCCGTCACTGCCATCTCCCATGCCAGAAGACGCCAGCTGGCCAACGACCTCCTCGTAGCCGATGGCGTAGAGTCCGTAGGTTTTGGGGATGCCCCCTGGCAGTAAGTACTGGGAGCCATTGCTGCAGCCAGCCGCCCTGGACTGTGCAATGGGGATCCAGTCCACCTCCATGTGCAGCTCCAGGCAACGAGCCTCACTGATGGTGATGTCCAGGAACTTGTAGTAGACGTTCTTCCAGTTCATCTTCTGCACCTTGGTCATGACGACGCGGCCCTCGGCCTTCTCGGGGTTGAAGTACTCACGCAGGCGTTTGCCCAGCGGCACCTGCGAGCTGATCTCGGCGTAGTGGTAGCGGATGTCCTCGCGCCAGCGCGTGTTGTAGCCCACGCCGAAGATGGCCAGCTTGTTGGACAGGTGCAGCCGTGAGAAGTCCGTCCACGTCTGGAAATGCTCCCACTTGATGTCCACCGACTCCAGGATGCGCACCACATTCTGCATCACCTCCTGACGCCTGCCAAAGCCAGGGAGAGAAGAGATGTCAGAGACCCCCCAACGAGACCTCCATCTCTCATACAATCTGATTCTGGTGTCTCGCCATTTCATCTTCTTGAAGATCCCAAAACTATTACTAGAAAACTAAGGAGGCGTCTGTTTTTTAACATGGGATGATGACAGATGTAGTTCATCAAATATAGAGCAGTAGGATATAGTAGGCTGTATCACAATTTTCATTGTCAACATTACCATAATCACCACGCCACCAGAGGATTGTTATTTCTCAGGGGGAATCACTTCTCTATAGCACCCCTTACTGGTCAAATCCAATATTGGATAACTGGATTCATGGATTCAGTTTTAAATGAAACTGCTCTGTCTGTTCCATGAGTGGTCAAAACTGGTTGCTCTGTAGTTTGTTTGTGTATTTAAATACATCTGTCAAGTTGCTAATACTACTGTAGGTCTGTTTATTAATCTGGCCTGATTTTATTTTCTTTGATTTTCTGTATTTATTTGCCATCAGATTTATTCCTGTGTGGCATTTTATCTTTAGCAACATTTGGCAACAACACGTGCATGCACAACACACCCCACTATGTGCTAGTTATTATTTATTTATCATCATCATGTGCAATGGGGTCAAACATCACTTCTGCATGAAATACTGTTTTCACACTTTCTCTAGGAAATAACAATGTCATCACATATACAAAGACAACAGATAAACAGATAACAGATAATGAATAACAAACTTAAAAAAAAATGATGGTGGGAGACAAATGACTCCAGTGTATGTGATACTCACTGCATCTGTACCGTAGGCTCTGGCCGTGGCTGTAACACTCTGGTCTTTGGCACTGGGACTTCCTCTGGAAAAGCAAATAATGGTTTTCAACTCTCCTCTGGAGCACATTTGGTGGCAGCAACAATGGATGCACTGCCTCTTTCCACTGCTCCACTTCTGACATTACGAAAGTTCCTATCACTGATACATGTGTGTGTTCTTGATGGCAGTAATAACTCCATCCACAGTTGGCCATTATTTAAAATATTACCACACACTGGACCTTATGACACTAATATGTTATAACAAATATGTTATCTTTCCATTACCTAAACATTTACATGGTTAAAATAAACATCTAACAAACTGCAGACTTATTTTGCATGACAAGTGTAAAATGTTATGCATACAACTACATGGATTTATTAATTGAGCTTTACCAGTAAGCAAAATAAAACAATGGTAAGTCAGTGCTTGTCATGCAAGTCGAACCTGCACTGACTGAAGCAGCAATAGTCTACATTAAAACACACCATCAGAAAAGATCATAAAAAAATAACCTTGGGTGTCAGGGAACTGAGTTAAAATAACATTCTTTCCTGAAACATATGGATGTGGACGACTGACACACGCTGTTTCTGGAGTAAACCAGCATAAGGTGAAGCATGAGCCCTGTGTGAATGATTAAACAGATGTCATCTGAGATGGCTTGTCATTTTTGAGTTACGGAGGCAAGCACCTATGATTTGTGCACATCAAACCTGATTCATTACAGAAGTAACCTATTCTATAGCTTACTAACATTCCATTTTTTAACATTCCACAGAGCTTTCTGTGGGCCCAGTCTAAGATGCAATATTACTAAAACATACTGGCACAGGCAAACATCAGAAATACAAAATAATATGAGCTCTGAATAAGCTCATAATTCCATGGTTCTTGTTACTGAAACGTTAGAAAACTTTGCATTTGCAGCTCATGATTTCTTAATATTGCATATTTTCATGATTACCATGTTACATTCCCTCATAAAAAGGAATTTAAACATTTTTGTTAAGCCTCACACTCCCACAAGCAGTAATCTCTGATTAATGTACGCCATTTTGTCCTCTAACCAATATGCCTATCCTTCCTCATTCCACTGTGTTATGTCTAAATGTCTAAAGAGCTGATAATCACCACCATTACCACAAGGCAGTCCTAACAATAGGGCTTCCTGTTTTAAATCAAGGCCCAGAATAGCCAGACAAATACAAACATATTGGTAATATTGAAGTATAATAACATATTATTCACCAATCTTCTTTACTGAATAATTAAATAAATACTAATGCATTGATGGAATTATAGCAGCATAAGAAGAGGGAACCTACATTTAGAGAACTATGAAGACTCTACAAAAAAAAAAAAAAAACTCTACTCTCTAAAAGCAAAGACCATCCAACAGCTGTAGGCTTAATGTTAAACCCCCCTCCTTACCTGCCTCCACCTCTCCCTCCTGGAAGGCGGAGGACAGCTCCTGGTTGCACCAGTCTTCCTGAGAGTAGTCCTCCATGGTGCTGCCATCCGACTCCATCTCCTGGTACAGGCCGCTGCTGTTGATGAGCACCGGCTGGCACGTCTGGGAGTCCCAGCCACCCTGACCAAACACTTTCTCCAGCTGCTCGATGGAGTAGCTACTCTTCCTCTTCCCAATGCCATGCTCCTTCACCCGGCTGTAGCAGCGACGCAACGTCTGCTCAGGCACAAACAGTTGTCTTATTAAATTAAATTACTTGCTTTATTTAGGTAATTTGTTTTAAATGCCCAATTTACAAAAAGCGTGGATGAGAGACTACAAAGGATTAAAAATTAAGGTGTTTCTCTTTTCCCATCCATAAAATACAAAAACTTGAATTAAGGAATATGAGGTACAATTTGATGTTTGACAAAAAGAATTTTGGTTTGCGCCTTTGATCAGGTGGAGATATTTTAAGGTCCTACAACTTGCTAGGCCTAAACGTTTTCATATTCGCGACCAGCTGCCTTAATTGCACCTCTGCTTTGATCTGAAGAGAATTACAAGAAGACATAAACCAGAAAACACAAGCAGAGATATTCTCACTCATCTCAAGATGTCAGTCTGTACTAAATTTGCACCACACTTTATCAGATAAAATATGATGGCCAATAGACTCTTCCACAGGTGTCTCAGATGAGCATGGTACATCAATCCAGAACAACAGGCTAAATCACCTCTGAATCACCCATCACGGTGGTCTGATATCAGAAAGTTCCAAATCTGATGATGTTGTGAATAGGGCCTAGGCTACTGCACAAAACGGAGACCACCTCTGGCAGTACTTAAGACCACTGTAGGCTAGTCTTCCTATCCTATGACCGATACATTTGCTTTAATATCACTTTTCACGTGGGGTAACAGTTAGGCTACATATCTTAACTTGAAATAATGGTAGGCTACAGTAAATAGACAATGCTGCAGAACTGCTATTCAAGCAGACTCGTATAATCGTCAAGTTTACCTTCATCCTCTCTCTACATTGCGAGGGAGTCCTTTCGTAGCCGAGCTCTGACAGAGCTCTTGATACCCGTTCGTACATTGCTGGTCCTGGTGCTTTGCCAGAGAAAACAGTCCCTGCAACTTCAAGCTGTTGCATCCGTGCCTCCGTTAACCGTTCATTCCCCCATACAGCGATGAGGGCATTTGTTTCCGAAGGGGTCCAGGACATACCCCGGCAGGCGGTGAAGCTGTTTGAGGCAGAGGCCGATCCACTCCGGCCTGCACCCCCCGAAATCGTGCTGCCAACATTGAGAGGGGAAAATCTGTTCGGCGTGGAGGGGTTGGAATGGTATTGATTGCCGTCACTCAAGTCTTCCGATTCTGGAGATGGAACTTCAGTTTTGGGGATCTTTAATGGTATCGTTACTTCGGGAGACTGATCTGCGTTACTGGGCGCCGCCATCTTGCCTCTGTTGCTAGGGGGAGGGGATGGGAACTGACGTTTGTGCGCTGCGCGTCAAGTGCATTTTGGGATATTTTGTTATTGTGACAGGTGATCTTAAACATATTATGCAGACCATTTCAAAGCGAATGATTTAAGTTTTTGTTTACGATGTACAAAATATTGTCAAAGACAATGTATTTAGGCTCCAGCATAGTAGCAGGTTTTTTTTTTGCCTGTGTGTGTGTGTGCTGTGTTTGTCCTAAGGCTGTGTATTGGCAAGAATCTGGCGATACTATACATATCAGTGATATGATATCACGATAGATGGGTTATGATTCAATATATTACTATATTTCAATACTGTGCGAAAGGCGATATATTGCGATTTTCAAAGTCTAAGTTTAGAAAAACTTCTAAGAAAAATATAAAGAAGATGTATCATATGCATGAAAGGTATAAGGTATATTTGCTTTAGACAAACAATTCAGGACACTACACAGCACAGTTCTGCCTATGTCAATAACAAAATAAAGTGATTGCTATTAATAAAAAAAAATATCGATATTATGTTTTTGAAAATTGATACAGTATTGCCAAAAATATTGCGATATTCAACAATATTTTCTTACATCCCTGGTATGTACCCTCCTTTTGTCTTTTGGTCATAATACCAAAGAGCAAGCATTAGATGATCAGGAACTTTACAAAATATGACCACCGCCGCAAAAATAAATCACGCTTGTCAATTTGTCTCCATCTCCATCCCAATTACAAAGTGGCCCCCGGGAACTAAACAAAATTTTCCTGTAAAAGTCTAATGGGGCTACATGCCCACCAACTGTCATGTGCCCTAGTGTTTCGGTGTCCCAGGAATCGTTGATCAAATATTCAGGAAGTTGTGAATAAAAAAAAAAATTGACAATCCCTATATGACCGCTACGCTAACAAGCTACGCAAGCGGCGGTCATAATAAGTATAAGTATAAGTATAAGTATAAGTATATATACTCTTTTGATCCCGTGAGGGAAATTTGGTCTCTGCATTTATCCCAATCCGTGAATTAGTGAAACACACTCAGCACACAGTGAACACACAGTGAGGTGAAGCACACATTAATCCCGGCGCAGTGAGCTGCCTGCAACAACAGCGGCGCTCGGGGAGCAGTGAGGGGTTAGGTGCCTTGCTCAAGGACACTTCAGTCGTGCCTACTGGTCGGGGTTCGAACCGGCAACCCTCCAGTTACAAGTCCGAAGCGCTAAAGGCCACGGCTGCCCCCAAGGCTAGTGTTAGAAGAAGAAATAAGACAACTGATAAGTCAATATAGGTTTATTGACTTATTGGCTGATCCTTAAACATCTTAACTTGCTCAGTGTCTCCTCCGATTTCCTCATCAAGTTCTGAAAGACCTCCTCAGCCACCCTCAGAGAAAAATAATGTTGTTCATCCTAGAGTTTTTCAAAACATAGAACAATTATTACCCCTTTTCCTTTCTATATAATATTATAAGATAGTAGCAATAGAGATAAAATCATATCCAGTGTTCTTTCTCTCTTTTTAAAATTGTATAAACCATACTTACTTCTAAACGTTCCTGAATGTTTTGATTTCACTTCTTATTCTTTTGCAGTCCACACTGCCTTAAGACTTGCTTAATGATTTTGTCCTTGCATCTGTTAGATCCTGTCTGACTTTGAGCTGCCTGCAATTCTGGCTTTGGATAAACCTTCTGAAGGGTTTCCCATGTAAGATTAAAGACATGCTAAAAGTAAAACAATCAGAGAAAATGGAAATATTGACTCATTTTCACACATTTGTGACGTATGTTTTCACACATTTGTGAAGTATGGTCACCGCTAGGTAAGTTGCTTTTTTTAAAGGCTCCTCACAGACAGTTGCCTAACCTTGAGGTAGTCATATTTATATCTGGTCTTGAGATACTGTCCATGGATTTCCAAATAATATTCAGAGGGGCTGGGGGCTGGCAGTTTGGCTAGATCATTTGGGCTCTGTCCAAGTGCACAGGCCTTCCAGATCTCCAGAACAGCAGAGACAACCATCTTTCCTTTTTCATACGGATGGGGAGGAGAATCCATGCTGGCTTTGCATCTCTTCTTTTTTCCCTTTCGCAGTGGCTTTTGGCTATAGGCTGTTTGTTGGAGGTTAAAGCCTTTCCCTGCCTCTCCTCTCTAGCATCCCCCTGATCATGCTCTTGTTTCATGGAGCTCTTCATGAGGGTGGGTTTAATTGCATCACTGTCCTGAGACTGCTGTTGGAGTCTCACATGAGGTTTTTCAACAACAGGCTTTTTGGTCTTGTCAGCATTTAGCTATGGTGGAAAACATGTTTAATCAAAAAATCTTTATCTAAACTGCTATAAAGGTTCCCATTCATTAGTTGAGATCCTTAAGACTTAAGTGAAGTCAGTGCTTCTTCTTGATCTTTTTTTTTCACCATGGCACTGGTTATTATAACCTGGAACTATTTTAATTGTGCAAAATCGTACAGGCAGCAACAGTGCTGATTTACTGATATATCAGGCTAGGTTTCCCACCAACAGATAACAAATCTGACAAAAGCTGAAACTATACCTGAGAGGTCATTGTTTGAAATAACAGTAGTAAAATATGAATAACTAAATCTAATCGAACCTCAGCAGTTGAGTTTTTGACAATAAAGGGGTTGGGAGATCTGTTGGTGTCCTCGCCTCCAGTCTTCCACTGAAGAATAATCTTCCTTTTGTTCCTGGACATCTGAAGACCCCCTAAACACATCTCAATGTCATCCTAAAACAAACAAACAGACAAACAAAAAACATATATAGGACCCTAATTTAAATGACAGGCAAAGTGCACAGTCACTCAATGAGCAAGTGTCTCGTCACTCTCGTGCATAAACTAAATGTGAGGACTGAGTTGCTCCTCTGTTGTTTGTGCATTGCAGGCTCTTGTTCCTAAATTAAGAGGCTAATAGATTTTGCCTAGTTAAATTAACTTTAGTTATACTTTAGAGTTTGCACTTTGCCCCCCATTTAAATCAGGGCCCTTAGAAATATCCAAGTTACAAATGTCACTTAATTATCATGGCCTGGTCATTTGTAACTTAAAAACATTTGCTAGTACACTAACTGGATTGAACATTATAGTTATCACATGCGGCAAAGTCACATAATGAGGGGAAAAAAGGTTAAGGATGTGATTGTCACCTGCTCCCACTTGCATTTGTCCTTTAGTTCATCAGCCTCCTTTTGGACGAGTGACGCTTTATGTCTCTCTCCACTCAGTTCATATTGTCTATAAAGCCAGAAAAGGCCAACAGTGGTTAATCTAAGGAATAATGAGTGCTCTTTAGTGGATTTAATAGTAATGCAAGAGAACACCAACTTTTTCAGGCCAGCCAGCTCTTTGAGTTTGGCCTGGGTCTCTACTGACAGAGTTTTTGCTCTTTCACGGAGGTTGCTTTCACAGAGCTCATCATACATATCATGTGTGTGCATAATGTACTGCATTATGGAATTTGTAGACATATTGGTCTCTGCAGAAGAGGAACCTGCTTTACCCTGGAGAATCAATTGAGTTATTTTTGTGGCAATAAATTTGAATATTATTAGGCCAACTGTGACAATCATAAATGATCAAAATATATAAAAAAAAAGAGTTTATGTTTCCTTTTTCCTCTGCACACAGATATGGTCTCTCACCTTGTGTGCCATCAGAATGTGTGGTAGACTATGCTTAAAATAGAGATACATGATGAATACATAACAGGTGTTGAAAAAGTAGCCACATTAGGATTATTTACTTTTACACAGTTCTCTTGTCTTACAAGAACCAATCATTGCAAGGTTTATCATAATACATACCTGCCCATCCTAGACTGTAAAACTGTCAACTGGAATGCCATATTTCATTCTGAATAAGTCATAATCATTGATGTTCTTAGAACATCATCATAATAATACTCAACAGAGCCATTCTATGGACCCTTTCAAGAGAGTTCCATTATCAGCATCATAGTTGGCCTCACAAGACTTCCTTTTTAACATCCCATATGTTATCTTAATGCAGAGGAAGTAGATTGGGGCCCAAATAGAATGTTCAAGCATTATTTTTGTTTTTATTGTTGAAAGGGTCTATACAGAGAGACATAGGGTAGTTGTTCTAAAGCAAAATATTCTAATGACAATTTCCATACAGTACAATTTATTATAGCCTAATAATAAAAAAGACTTTTGCCGAGTCGTGATTATGTAATGTTGGTACGTATCAACTTCCGGTTCAACGTACTTCCGTGTCGAGTGTCAATGACGCGCTCTTTAAAATAGTCCATGCGACTTTATGGACAAGTTACCTTCATCTAAACACAGATTTCCTATAAGTTTTATTCGCGCAGATTACAAAGGGAACAATGGGAGGGAAGAATAAACAGAGGACGAAAGGAAACGTTCGGGTAAGATCTGTGCATATATGTTGCCTCAAGGGACTGCTCGGTTGTATAATAACAAACTCAGCTAAGCTAACGTTAGTAACGGTAACGTTAGCAGTGTATTGGCTCACCAGCAGTTGCTAGCTCGGCAGGTAGTTAAATAACTTGTTTGGTCTTTCAGTTTCCCCCAGTTAGTCTATCTAATAGTGACACCCTATAATGTCTTGTCATGTTACATGTGAAAAAAAAATCATAACCAGTTTGGCAAAGCAAGGCTTCCCTATGGGATCCTCAGACTCTTCTTTTTCACAGCTCCACCACTTTAAACTTAATTTATCCAACTTTGGTCATCGCTGACGTCACTTATTGAGGCTGTTGTATGCTGTGTTTGGAATTGATTTATTGTGGGGAGCGTGGGAAAGATAGTAATTAGGGCTTGTCACCTAACACAGTCATCGACATGATTCCCTGACCCACTGCAATTACTGAACATTTTCCTCCCCTTGCAGCCGTCCAGTAGTGGCCGCGCCGCTGAACTCCTGGCGCGGGAGGGTGGGGTAGTTCCAGGATTTGTCGGTTTCGGAGTCTCTACATCAAACGACCCTGGTTATGTTCCAGCTGTCCATGGTGCTGAGGACATAGACAGCCTTGTTGATGCAGACTTCCGCTTGGTTTTACGGAAGCTGTCAAAAAGAGATGTTGTCACAAAGTTAAAGGTAAGCACAGACTTGCACAGACGAGTGTTGATTATTAAGTACTTCAAAGCACAACTGCTTTGTAACATCTTTAATACCTTCTTAACCACAGCTATCTGTTCTTTTCAGGCTGTACAGGAATTTGGCGCAATGTGTCAAGAAAGAGAACCAGATGTAGTCAAAGGAGTGCTTCCGTACTGGCCACGAATATACTGCAAGATATCAGTGGTAAGGGGTCCAGCCTTCTCCTGCAGTCACACCGCCAGATGCTCTGAGGCAGTCAGGGGCAGGCGTGGCCTACTGGTTAGCACTTCGGACTTGTAACCGGACGGTTGCCAGTTCGAACCTCGACCAGTAGGAACGGCTGAAGTGCCCTTGAGCAAGGCAACTAACCCCTCACTGCTCCCCGAGCGCCGCTGTTGATGCAGGCAGCTCACTGCGCCGGGATTAGTGTGTGCTTCACCTCACTGTGTGTTCACCGTGTGCTGTTTGTGTTTCACTAATTCACGGATTGGGATAAATGCAGAGACCAAATTTCCCTCACAGGATCAAAAGAGTATATATACTTATACTTATACTTATACTTATTAGGTTGTCAGCATGCTCTGGGTTGTTAAAAAAACGGCAAGCAATGTTAACGTTACGTTACCTTCACCGGGACGTGTATGTTAACGTAGACTGTCCGTGGAAGATTTTTGTAAGTTAGTCAACAAACAACAAACATAGTCAACAAACGTATGACGTTAAAGATTAATTGATCTGAACTCGACCGACATAAGTTAACATTAATGTTAACTTTACCATGAACATCCACCACAAAGTGGACTGGTTTCCTGTTAAGTTATCTTTCACCCCCAGGACCATGACCGACGTGTACGTGAGGCCACACAGCAGGCGTTTGAGCAGCTCATTCTCAAAGTGAAGAGGAACCTCGCCCCATATCTGAAGAGCATCATGGGTCACTGGCTGATCGCCCAGTGTGACACATACACCCCGGCTTCCTCGGCGGCCAGTGTAGCATTCCAGGCAGCATTCCCTCTCAACAAACAGCCCGAGGCCCTCAGCTTCTGCAAGGACGAAGTTCTCTCTGTAAGTCCGCACTCTTTTACTTCTGATGAGCAGTAAAAACACTTCTGAAGTGTTTCCTCTAACACTTGGTCATTTATTCTGTTTTTATGCATAGGTACTTCAGGAAAACCTGTTGAAAGAAACGGCAGACACTTTAAGTGATCCTCAGTAAGTTGTTTACTGTCTACATTCTTGCTCTCAATCAAGTCACTGATGCAATATAGCATAAACCAATACATGTTTTGATAATGTTGCAACCAATGCATCATCATCCCCTCATTGGTTTGAGGAACAGTTGACGGGTAGGGTCCATTTAACCGTTCTGGGGGTTTGCTCAGGAACGTGCCGGAGGAGGAGCGGGAGGCCAAGTACATGCGCCTGCTGACCAGCTCGCTGCTGGCGCTGAAGAGGCTCCTCACACACCTGTCCCAGGCAGACCGTGACGCCCTTGGTGAGCGGCTCACGCAGCTCCTGGCCCAGGGGAAGTTCTGGAAGTACAGCAAACACAAGACCCCTCAGGTGAGCATCTGAGTATATGAACTGAAAGCAGGCTACACACACACACACACACACACACACACACACACACACACACACACACACACACACACACACACAGGCACTCTTCTAACTGAAGAGTGATGCTTTGTTCAGTGTTAAAAAAGGAAGAAGGAAATGCACTTTTTCTTAAATAGTCAGTCAGTCTACATGTCATAGGTATGTTGATGGTACAACTGTGATTGTTATTGGATTGCCATAACACACCAAGACATTGTGAACATGATTGAACAAGGCTTGTATACATTCTTCTCTTTATAGTAGAACTAAGTAAGCTTTGGTGTGTGTCTGTGTGTGTGTGTGTGTGTCTAGGTCCGAGGGGCATTCTTTGAGGTGGTGGCGTGTCTGTGTGAGCTGGTGCCCCAGCTGGTCCAGACTGAGAGCCCGCGCGTCTGCTCCTCTGTGCTCCTGAGCATCGACGACACTGACCCGGTGGTGTTGCCTGCTCTCTGGGCCGCCGTGCTGCATGTGGTGTCAGGCATCACGGTAAGTCTGTCTGTCTGTCTGTCTGTGGAGTGAGCCTGGACTTATGCTAACACAGGAGGCCCTGATTTGAAAACTGGACCAAACATGGACCAAATGTTATTCTCACTGCTGATTAAACATTTATTTGCATAATAGTGAGAATAATGTTTGTACAGAGAAAGTCTGGCACTCAAGGCTCCTCTCAGAGGAATGTTTCCAGACTATAGCCCAAATGCAAACTCAGCTGTTGCCTTTGCTTGTGCCAGACTGCAGTGCTGTGGTATTATTTGTGGCTTCTCCCTGGCTGTGTGTCAGGCCAGTGCTGGGAAACAGTATTGTTGCTGCATCAGACTAGAGTTCTGTAGCCTGGTGTTACCATCCTACGTACTTCCGGCCAAAATTTGACGAAGAGAAACGTAGTCACAGGCGGTAAGGACCAGGCTAATAGTTCTGTGGATGTGCCGGAATTTCAGGCTTGGACCAGGCCGCGTAAGACACACAAAAAAAAGATTGTCATATTGGCTTCAAAATGTTTGGAATTCAAGTCCAAAAAATGCTGTGCTTTAAGCCCTGCTCTGGCTGTTACAGGACTGCTGGAGCCATGTGAACGCCAGGAAAGGGGTGCTGCCCAAGCTGTGGGCCCTGCTGAAGGAGGGGGGCAAAGGCCTGGCCACGGCCCTGCACCCCAACCTGCTGCCCTTCATCAGCAAGCTGCCCGAGGAGATCACCACCCCCGCCCTGGACTTCTACACCACCCTCTTCACAAACATCATCCTTGGGTAGGCATGGGCGGCCCGACTAGTCAATGACCATCATTCTGCTGTGTGAGCTGATGTAAAAGTGTCAGCTATACAAAGGGACTTTCTTTGGGAAGATATTCATCTCCTTATTCTAAATCCCACAATTAAATTGGACAAGGAAAAAGGTAACAAGACCTAAGTCGAAGGATACATTTCCCAAAGAACTCCTATCTGTCAACAGTAGTTTATGAACAAAACTAAAGCAAATTTATGATGGTTGTTTTTTGCATTTAAGTATGTGTTGCATCATTTTGTGCATGGGTAGGGAACCATATTCCAGTGTGCCTGTGTGATTGTAACCCTACATCTGTGTCTGTCTCAGTCTCTCCAGCGAGCGAGCCATGTCCAGCCCCTCGGAGAGCGCGGCCATCATTGTGGCCACCGTGGAGTGCCTGCGCTACTGCCTGGTGCAGCATGCTGGGGAGGATCAGGAGCAGAAAAGTGTCCAGAGCATGGTCATTGCTGACCAGGTCAGAGCACACTCATCACACGACCTTAAACACCACAGACACAGCAAAAAACAATTGCTTTCTCATTACTTGATTACTTGACATTCAGCATGCTTCTAATATGGGTTGATGCTGGTTGATTATTATGTTGGAATTATCATATGGATGGATGATAAGGAAAAGGTAGAAATTAGGTCTCCTTCCTTCCTTCCTTTCTTTCTTTCTTTCTTTTTTTTTTCTTTTTTTTCGTTCTTTCTTTCTTTGTGTCTCCCTCTCTCTCTCTGTCACTCACACACACACACACACACAGACACACACAAACACACACAAACACACAGACAGACCGACCCAGTTAGAGCTTGCTTTGACAGTTGCCTGTGTTCTGTGTGCAGCTGCTGCCACTGATGGACAGGGCCCTGGAGACTACGTCCCTTCAGACTGGCCCTCTGTTTCCTCTGGCAGCTGACATGCTGCTCTCCTGGGAGAAGAGGGCTACGCCCGCGTGCACCACGGATGACCCGCCAGCAGGCACGGAGGCCACCTTCCAGCGGGCACTGTTGGACTATTGGGAGGGCCTGGGGCGTCTGTGCCTGCGGCACGTGGACAGCGAGGAGCCTGACCGGAACGCACTGGAGGGCATCGCCGCCCTGCTCCGGGTCACCCAGAACCCCGAGTCCGGCTCCTGGAGGCAGGGCAAGCGGAAGAAGAAGTCTGTCAAGATCTCCTTCTCCAGCCTGGATGCCAGGGAGCCCGGTGAGGGAGGAGAGGTAGGCGAGGATGGGGTCCCCCAGGAGGCTCGGGCCCAGGAGCCCCAGCCAAAGGAGACTGCAGCTGGGCAGGAGTCGTCCGGGTCACCTCCGCAGAGGACCAGCGGGCACCTGGTGGAGCTGGTGTGCCAGCTGGCGGAGGTGAACATGGTGCACGTGACGGAGCGCGGCTCGGAGCGCCACCTCCACTTCCTGTCTATGCTGCTGGGCGCCTTCCCCACGCGGCAGGTCTTCCAGGTGCTGCTGCAGCCAGATGAGACGGCGGGGAAGGAGGCGGAGGGGAAGGGCCTGGGCCTGGGGGATGCGGAGCTGGCCCGCAACCCTGCTGTGCGGTTCCTCCTCCTGAGGGTGGTGGACTGGCTGAGGCAGGAGGGCAGGAAGGACACAGACTTCCTAGTGGACATGGTGTTCAGTGCCCTGCACTGCTGCAGCTCCAGAGAGGAGAAGACGCGCATCCTCAACCACATCACCACGGTATGGACCAGGCCTACACCAGGAACTGTATAAAACCCATGGAAATGTATTTTCTCGCAAAAGAATTGTTGACAGTCATGGGCGTGTCTTGGGTTTTACTGTATTCATATGATTTTGGTGTTATTCCTCTGACTCTGATTTCCTGCATTCCTCTTTGTGTTTACAGATGAACCTGGAGTGGGGAGTCATCCTACAAATCATACAGAAGGTGGGCTTACAATTAAATCATGCTCTTATTCATCCTGCATAAAATGTGTTTTGGAAAACTTGTGCTTTTGAGTAGAGTCTCGTCACCTGATAGATTAAATGGATAAAAAATTAAAACATCTGCCCCTTCCTTCTTTATCTTTCTCACTCTCTTTCTCTCTTTCTCTCTCTCTCTCTCCCTCTCGCTCTGTTTCCCATGTTCAGGCCTCTGCTGATGCTGTGTGTATTGAGGAGTACCGTGGCTGGCTGAAGGGCTCTGTGCTGGGCGAGTGTCTGGTGGGTCTGGCTGCAGTGCTGTGTGCGAGGGGTCTGCGTGGATCCTCCTCCTCCTCCTCCTCCTCCTCCTCCTCCTCACACACACACAGCTGGGCACTCATCAGCCTGGTGCTGTCTCACCAGCACAACAACGGTAGGTGCCAGAGCTGATCCAGATGTCATCCAGATGTTGTTTTGCTATCGCATTTTTCTGATTTTCTCACGCTGTTTGTTATCCTTCCAAGTACCTTCATTATGGAATTGCTCTTGACATTTAAGCTGAAGTCTTAGTGATGAAGTATAAGTATAATGAAGTACAAGTATGTTTTTGTATTGATTGGTTTGCTGGTTTATCTACAGAGACCCTCATAGGGAAGGAGTATGTTGAGAAGATCATCGATAAACTTCATGCCACGCTGTCCGAGGCCAAGGGCATGTCGGACGCGGGCAACATGGAGCCGCTGGTGTCGTTCATCTCGGACGTGGCGGCCAACTTCTTCTCGTCGGTGAAGGGCTGTCTCCTGCTGGCCTCGGCTGAGGAGCTCCTGCTCACCGTCTTCCAGCTGTGTGCCCAGGACCAGAGCATCACCTGTCTCTCAGGTAGGCACCGTGCTATGCAGAGCTTGGATTAACATGAACAAATGCACGAGCACTGTTCATTTCATTATCCACATTTACATCTGTCTGTTTAGCACAGATATATGTTATTTATTAACTCTTTACCCTGAAAATATTTTTTTTAAATATTATTATTATTGTGACCGCTGCGCTAGCGAAGCGGCCGGTGTGCACGAAACTTGGGCATGTAGACCAACAAGGATGACATGGAACCATTAATCGTTTTGATTGTCGCGGCCCCGCCGCACATGGCCCCCCGAAAGGAGGGTAGGCCGGACGCAGTTTTCTGTCAATATCTCGGGAACCGTAGGGCCTAGGATGACCAAATTATTTTTGTATGTTGGTCTCGGCACCTAGTTAAAAATTAAAAGGCAAAAACGAGACATTGTAATCGCAGCTAACTGGTTCAAAACTGCACGGAATTTGAAGTGTAGGATCCTTATGACACCCTCTGAATGCATTCCAAGTTTCGTGGAATTCCCTTCGTGGGGGGCCATATCAGCTACACACACCCACACACACAGGTACGCACACACACAGGCACACACACTCACACAAACGCACACACTCATTTCCATACACAAAAATAGGGGATGGAGACAAATTGAAAAGCGTGATTTACTGTATTTTTGTGGAGAGAATGTGCAGGACTGGGTGTCGACCTTCATCTAGTTAGAGTTCATTTTTATATTATTAGGATTGGTGATTATATTATATTATATTATATTATATTATTAAAACAAACAGCTCATTGTGGATATGTCTAATTCTCTTTGTTGATTTGTGATCCTCAGACACCCTTCTCCAGAAGCTGAAGCATGCTTGCTTTGCTGGCGTTGGCTCCCTGGTGAACCTGCAGGAGTCGAAGGTGGTGGAGGGCTCCTTTCTACAGAGTGTGGCCCTGTGGGTGAAGACCCAACTCATCAGCTCCTCACTGGGGGTCAAAAGGTCAGGATTTGGCCTCTGTCAGCAGCTGTGGAATGTCCAGTCCTATCAGAGTTTAAACCCTTTGGACTGTTCTCCACGGCTACATCATGGGTGTCAAGCAAAGCATACAACAGAAAATATGATCTATCTATGATCCAACATTAAACACTTCATGACCTCATGACTTCACCACCCAACCTGTTTCACATACGGTTCTTATTCTAACTACCGGAATAAGTAGAGACCTCTCTAGAACCCCTCAGGTCCCTTAAGGCATTGTGTGTTCTCTCTGTTCCCCAGTCTCCAGGTTCTGGTGCAGGCGGTCCAGAGCCTGGTGCAGCACCTGTGTTCGGTCCAGCAGAGTGGACGCCAGCTCCTGTCCCAGTTCATCCACTGCCTGAGCCTCTCTGAGGAGGAGTGGAGGAAGACCAGGCAGGCCCTGCCTCCACAGGTGTGTAGCCTTGCCCTGCGCCCTTACCTGTTTCACTTTCTGACACCAGCTTGTAGCCAGACTCGACATAACTGTACTAGCTTGTAAAGTTTTATGAAGATACATTTACACGTAGATATGAAGATACATGTTAATGAATGAGCTGCTGTTGATGAAACCCAAACACAGCCTTTTCCCATATATCGGTTCCCATGTGATCCTATTTGCCTCCCTCAGTGGGTGAAGAGTCCCCTCCTCTCTGGGAGGCTGCGGGCGTCATGTGCCTACCCCTGTATGGACGCCTGGAAGTTCCGCACATCCGCCCGCCTCCCCGCACACCTTTGTGCCTCCGCCCTGCTGGGACAGGTCATCTGCACGGCAGCCGAGGCCACCAGTGGAGAGGGCGACGCCCAGGACCCCGCCAGCGCTCTGGAACTGCCGGCGCTCAAACACACGGGTGAGCCATGGAATCACTGCCCACAGATAGAGCAGCATTCCCATCCTGCTTATGGTTCTGGTCTCTTAGCAGATGACTTAGAACATAGAATAATAGTATAATTAAAAAACAACCAGAACAGAAATAAATATTAATAACTATTTGATTGGTGCACTTTAAAAAAGATGAGTTTAGCCTTTAGCTGTGAAGCTGTACTGCTTAATCTCCAAATTTATTTCTTCTAAATCGGTTGGTGGTATTCAGTGCATTGCTTCTCTTAATAATGCCATTGAATTCTGAGTAGCTGTGTGCTCATGTATTCATTTGTATTATTTCCCTCTCCCACTCATAGGGAGCTAATAGGGACCTTTGGACAGATGCATAATAATTTTGCAATGATCTGAGTTTACTTGACGCGAGTTGAGATGAGACAAGTTGTCTCTCTCGGCTGCACGTTGAATTTGTCCATTTCTCAGAAACCGCATCTCTGTCTTGCTGTGTCTTGTCACCAGTTGCCGAAATCCTGTATGCTTTCCAGTGGTGTTCCGAGATGGAATACTCTCCTTCCGTTGTTTCTGACTTCCACAAAATGCTCCAAGAGTGGGACCTCATCACTAGAGTACACAAAATTAGCCCTCATCTATTACAGACACTGTTCACAAGGTAAACTCATTACTATTTGTTCATTTGCTTAAGTTTTGTAAGTGACTGTTGGCCAGTTCTCTATCATTTCCTTCCTATCAGAATTTGAGTCTAGTAATACGCCATTTGGATTTGATGATGGGGCGTGTTGCAGACTAAATTACCCCGCCCACAAATTTTGAGGATGCCAAATGCCTTAATCACCGTTTTCTGTTTGTCTTTTTAAAAGTTATTGCGCTGTCAATATCTTGTCGTGTAAGACGCAATAGATCTAAACGGGATAGATCTACACATCTTGCTTCTCCAGTTGCAGTGATTTTGTCATAAACAAAACCAACTCAAGTGCGCTCAGGTGACGTGGATGACTGCCTCACTGTTGCTCATATGTCCTTCATCATATAAAGCCCACCCAAACGATTTCATTGGCCTGAATGCATCTTAACCAGATAGACTTCTTAATGAGTGACAACAAACCAGATTTCCTGTCCTCAAATTTTGTGGATGGGGTAAATTCACGCTGACTTCCAGATTAATCATTTCGCTTATGCCTCTTGATATCAAGAAACCCATCTCCCTTTGGGATATGTGCAGAGCTCTAATGCACACATTTTGATATACTGTGTAATTCATGATTTTCAGTCAGCCCTGGCTGTTGTAGCAGAGGCTTGAGAAGGCATTTTGGAGGGGCATACCCCATAGGGAAACACCTCAATTAAATTCTTGAAATAGAATCCAATTTCAATCCCAAATCTATCATCCCAAAACGCTAGTTTAAAATATCTCATTCATGTCATTACTACATGTCTTTTATACAGAAAGATGTATTAGAGTATGTCAGTGACCCAAAACCCTTCTCCTCTCCTCTCCTCTCCTCTCCTCTCCTCTCCTCTCCTCTCCTTTCCTTCAGGTCTCTGACTGAGGGTTCCCTGTGGGCTTTGACGCTCTGTAGCTACATTCAGACTGGAGATGTGACTCCTGCTGACATCCAGAGCCTCTATGGGAATGTGGAGAGGTAAATGGGCACTCATTACAAATGAATACAAGCATAAATAGATTAATTAAACAAAGTCTGAGCATTTGGGTGTTTGATTTGTTTGATAAGCATCATTACAGCTAATTACATTGGATTAGACTCTTGTTCTAAATATGCTGAATATGTCTTGTTTATCTTGCATTCTTGCACAAGAATCATTATTGTACACTTGATCGTGCATGCTTTGTGTTTTTGCAGCTTTTTCCCTCTCACAGAGAAGAGTGTAAACACGCTGCAGGTGTTGTGTCCATCCCTGTCCAGGGATGAGAGAGAGTCTCTGACCGCTCTGTCCATCGCTGAACTGCTCAATTGGCAGGACGGCAACCACAGTAAGCACTTCCTTATTTTAGAGCTTACTGATGCGAACAATAGGTACTGTTATGCAACTGAAAATTATGAAATAAAATTATGGAATCTAATTTGACTTCTAATAAAGGCAAATTATGGGGCAGCTGTGGCCTACTGATAAGGGGTTGGGCTTGTAACTGAAGGGTCTGGGCGGGGGAAGTGGTTGAGCACTGCTCCCTCATGCCCACATCCATGGCTGAAGTGCCCTTGAGCAAAGCACCTAACCCCTCACTGCTCCCCGAGCGCCGCTGTAGCAAGGCAGCTCACTGCTCCGGGTTAGTGTGTGCTTCACCTCACTGTGTGTTCACTGTGTGCTGTGTATGTTTCACTAATTAACGGATGGGATAAATGCAGAGACCAAATTCCTTGTAGACACAAGGATAGTTGGCCGAGAAACCTGATTTACATTTAAATATTATTTTACATTTACTTTTGAATATTACTGGAGCAGTACTGGTAGAGTTATGTGCTAACAATGCCAAAATCCTGGGTCTGAACTCAAGAGGGAGCGCACATACTAATGGCCAATATCCTGTCCAATTAGAATAATAACAACATCTGTTAAGTGATGAAACATTAATGTTGTTCCGGTTCCTCCAGATGTGTCGGCGAGTATCGCAGTCCTGCACTGCTGCCTGGGGGCGGACACCCCTGTAGAGAATGAGGTGCTGCAGGCTGCCCTGGCCACCATGATGGAGTGGCGCAACAGTAAAGAGGACTGGTTCCTCTTCAGCAGGTCAGAGCAGTGCTATGGCTGTTTACAATGCCCGCTTGTATGAGCGTCTGGAAGAGGCATTATGGGGATTCGACTTGATGTAGCTGAGATTCTAATACATTTTCAACCATGATGTATGCACAATTCCGGTTTGAAAACGCATTAGAAGCTCAGAAATAATCACATTATGCAGTCAGCTTAAGATGGCTGCAGGCGGCTACACCAAGTCGAATCCCCCTATTGTCATCTCAACTGATGCATACATATGTGCACTCTTTCTTTCTTTTCATTCTGCGTTCATTGCAATCTAATCTTATGTTGTGAATGTTAATGTTAGTATAAAATTCTATTGATCTAACAAGTCTGACTTTTCTCTTAGTGACCTGGGAAAAGTGTCTGCTGAAGATCTGTCTTTGACGGTGGAAATGATGCGTTTCCTGTCCTGGCAGATGAGTCATTCCCCCACCATCCTCCGGGAGGCGCAGTGGGACTTCCTGCTCTGTTCAGTGCTCGCCTGGTTAGAGGTACGCAGTCATCTTAGGTCACGGCAACGAGATATCTGTGTGTGTGTGTGTGTGTGTGTGTGTGTGTGTGTGTGTGTGTGTGTGTGTGTGTGTGTGTGTGTGTGGCCTTGCAGATTCAGACTGTTTGGACAGAGTGTATGTTTTGAAGTGGCCCTCATTAATTATGTATGAGTGCAGAACCTAATGTCATAACTTGATAGAAAGGGACATAAGGATTATGATCACATCTAGGTAAGACTAACATCTGTTGTCAGTAATTTTCCTAAACATGTTAAATTTGCTTGTGATATGAACAACTACTCAACTAATAATACACAACATGACTGTGTATCTTGTTTCTGCTGTCTAAATGGACAACAAAGTAACTGGAATCATCTCATTGACTGTTAGTCCCTCCTACAGTATACTTGAAAAATTGTGTGTCTGTCTGAAATGTTGATATTGTATTTGGAGAACATAGAGAAAGTCGATGGTCATTGCCTTGCTCAATGTGTCCCCCCTCAGACAGCCAGTGAGAACACTGCCGTGTTCTGGAACCCCTGGGTCCAGCTGTTTGTATGCGAGACGTGTGAGCTGATTGTACGACTCACTGCGTTCCTCACAGCACCCCCTCCTGGTGTGGTGGAGCAGCTGCCTCCGGAGCTGTGTACTGAGTGGCAGGAGTTCTTCTCCGAGGGCATCAACAGCCTGCTCCTGCCCCTGCTTGTCAAAATTCCAGGTGAGGCTATAGCACCTTTTACTCTGGCCCCCAGCAAAGCCAACAGAGCCTTTAAGACATATACTACCATGTGGTTTTGAAGAGTAACTTGCTTAGTGATGAAAAACACTGATATATAGCACTTGGCTTAGGGTTTTGAGTTGGTGTTGTGAGTTATAAAAGTGTGTTTAAGAGGTGTGCTTCACTGGTTTTAATGATGCAGTAATTATTTACGAAGAGTTATGTGATAGAGTCTTACCTAAGCCTGTTATTTAGGCAAAAGGTTTTGTCCAAGTTGCATGTTTTGTTTAAGCTACATGTTTTAGTATCTTTCTGTTTTTATAGATTATTCTTAAACATGGGAAGCAGTGAAGTGATTCATTTGTCTGTTTCTCTGCACTTCTCCCGGTAACTTTCTTTAGAAACCATCAGTAAAGAAAACTATTAGTAACACCATCCTGTTTGTCTGCTGTGTCCTGCCTGTCCTCTCTGCTGTCCTGCAGAGGTGTTCCGGGAGCCGGACGACCCGCTGTTCCCGCTGGCGGCGGTGCGTGCGGTGGGGGAGGCGCTCACCCACATCCCCGTCCAGCAGCTGTTGGAGAATAAGCTGCCGGCGCGGCTGGTGGCCGGCCAGCGCAGCAACCTGCCCGACGTCCAGCAGACGCTCCTCAACACGCTCACGCCACTGCTCCTCTTCAAGGCCCGCCCGCTGCAGCTCAGCGTCTACCACATGCTCAACAAGTGAGAAGCACACAGAAGGCGTTTTTTTTTCCACCGACAGCGAACCCGTTCTTGAACCGGTTCCCTTCAGAATTCTTTGAAACCTTGGTGCTATCTAGTGAACCAGCCCGCATTTCCACCAGTTTTGAACCGAACCAAGGGTGCGTCATCAACAATGGGTGTTGCATGCAAATCAAAAGTTAATGAGATACATAAACGGGAGAATAATATAAACAGTTGTCCCGTAAAAACAGCTCAAATTAGCTGTTTGAAATGCTAGTCAACGTCAACAGTGTAATGCTAGTTGATTAGTTTTGTTTACTCATGGTCTTCTCCCATCTGAACGGTAAAATGACACGTGCACTTCGGTTCGCTGGAAAAAACAATTGTTTTCTGGTTCAAGCTCTGAACCAAAGTGGCACGTTCTGAACCGTGTTTTGTTTGGTCGAAATGCTCCGACCGGTTCAAATGTTGGTTCGGGAACAGGAACGGAGCCGGTTTTCTGTCGGTGGACATCTTTGGCAAAAAGCACTTTTCCCATCAACATTTTTTTTACTCTTAGAAAAAATGATTCTCATTCACTTACATGGAGAAGAACTATTACTTGACTCACTCACTCTCTCTCTCTCTCTCTCTCTCTCTCTCTCACACACACACACACACGCTCTTTCTTTCTCTCACTCACTCACTCACTCTCTCTCTTTCGCACTCACTCACTCACAAACACACATACATACACCCACGTAAACATATGTGTGCACATGTAGTGAAGTGACTTCTTAAATCTCCTCCTTCCAGAGTGATGCCCCAGCTTCCTGAGAGTGACACTGAAAGTGACAACAGCAAGTCAGAAGAGGACGATGGGGAGGAGCCAAGCCTGTAAGTGTGCTACTCAATATAGACCTCTGAAGTTTGCCTACAAAAAAGAACCAAAACGGCAAAATCTTTGCCCATATAAGGAGGTTCGGTTGTTAATTGAAGCTAACTACCTATGGCAAGTTGCATTGCAATCTAAGTGGGCCACCTTCACGTACCGGAGATCACAGTATCCACTCGAAGGCAAAGGACAAAAGTGTGTTCAGGAAAATGTCTGCATTTCAGACTTTTTCATCCCCGCTAGAGTTTAACAGGTGCGATAATTCAAAATCCCCATGTTATTTTCCCATAGCAAAAATCGCCAGATACCGGATGTCAAAGATGGCAGCTTTTTTTGTAAGCGAACTTCAGAGGTCTATAAACTGCCCATAGAGCAGCTGACTATGAAACACACCTGATTCAGAGACACACCTGTTCAGGGCTCTGCCTGTTCCAGTTTCTATCAAGGTGTATTTGTACCATTCCAAAAATCATTGTACCAAAGAAGCTATGAACATAGTCATGCAACACTAGTGCAATATATGGTCCAAAAATTAATTTTAATATTTGATGCTAAATGAGATGGGCACATTAAGTTATGTAGTCTTGCTGCGCTAAGAATATGGGTTTCCCTCTGTGTGTGTGTGTGTGTGTGTGTGTGTGTGTGTGTGTGTGTGTGTGTGTGATAGGTCACCCCCAGCCGCTCTGATGAGCATCCTGACGGCCACAGAGGAGCTGCTGGAGAACATTCTGGCTGGTGTGCAGGTGGGCGAGTTTGCCGTGGTGCAGCCGCTCAGCGTGGAGCACTGCTGCATTCTGGGATACCTGCTGGCCTGGAAGCTCCTCCTGACCTTCTTCAAGGCCTCTCCCTCGAATGTAAGACTTTTTATGCTGCAAAACCTTGCTAACTCTACCATCGGTTGGCAATGGAAAAAAGATTCCTTGCATGCAAACCTTTTTGGTGATGTAGTTCACCATGCCTTACTGTGAAGGTTTTTCTTAAATTTGTACTCTTACATTTTAATGGGGTGTTTCATTACGGATCACAGAATTACAGTATATACTGCATAGCCTGGATGCCTAGTAGGAATGGTAATTGCTTTTAGCCATCCTTTACATGACCATATATCATTTAAATGAATTTGAAGTTGATGCCAACAGTAGTTAACTTGCTCTTAAAACTGCTGCGTAGTGATGGTATTAAAGGAACAGTATATTTTATAATAAATAATAATAATAATAATAAATATTTAATACATTTAATAAAATAGCAACAGTGATGATAATAATGATTATGACTTGTTTTATCACACAGTGGTCTCTAAGCAGGGTTCCAACAGCCATGGAAATTCCATTTTCCAGGCCTGGAAAATTCATTGAATTCAGTAAATTCATTGAAAGTTTTGGAATAGTCATGGTTCAGGTGCCCCAGTACTGAACTGCTGTGCCCCAGTAAAATCTCAAGTTTAGGTTCAACTAGTCCCTGTATTTATCAGTGAAAATGTATTTAGATAACGGGAAAAGAAATGTTGTCAAACTCTCATTTCATCCAATATTGTCACCTCTTGCATAATTGGCCCCAACATGTGGTACATTTGTACTTGTAGGTCGTGAAAAGTCATGGAAATTTCTTTCAAGGTCATTGAAAAGTCATGGAAATTTCTTTCAAGGTCATTAAAAAGTCATGGAAAGGTTTTGAAATGTTGTCAGTGAAAATGGGTGGGAACCCTGTCTAAGCTCATGGCTGATCTGAGTGGTGTCTTTTATCACAACTGTGTGCTCAGCACTTCCAGAGCCTGGACAAGAGCCATTGTTTGGCGTTGTTATTGTTTAAAAAAGTTTGTTTAGATCCAGTGACACGGCCGTCATGGAAACGGAACGTCACAATTCGGTACTCTTTTGTTACCGCTGATTGGGAGTGCATTCTGGATCCACAGTTGCGTGTCCAGTACTCCCAGTACCTGAAGAAGAGCCGCTCACTGCATCAGCTGCTGCTTCACCTGTTCCGTCTCATGCCTGAGAACCCGGTTCTCCCTGGACAAGGAACCGAGGCCAGCAGCAAAGAGTACAAGACCTTCTTCACTGAGCCGATATCCCTCTCAGTGAGCAGTAAGTTCTGTTGCTGAACGTGCTTGTGATATTTGTAATTATATTGTGAAGTGTAGAGCATTTTCCACTCCTCACTGATGTTATACACACAAACACACATTAATGTCTGGGCAGACACTGGATACATGTTTTTGAATAGAAATAATAATGCTTCAAAAACATTTGCTACAAGCAACACCTTGAAATGCCTTGTGTGTGTGTCTTGCGTGTCTCAGAGGTGGACTCCATGCAGTGGGAGGTGCCCCACCTGGCATGCTCGGTGTACTACGGTGCGCTGAAGGACCTGCCTGCCATGGTGCGCCTGTGGTGGAACAGCCAGGAGAAGCGCGTGGTCAGCACCGTTGACCGGTTCACCAGCCGTTACGTGAGCAGTGTGCTCTCAGCGCAGGAGATCGCCTCCGTGCACGCTAGCACACAGACTTTCGACAGCATGACGGTAAGTCATGCCCCTTTAAATCTCTCTCTCTCTCTCTCTCTCTCTCTCTCTCTCTCTCTTTCTCTTTCTTTCTTTCTCTTTCTTTCTTTCTCTCTCTTTCTCTCTCTCTCTCTTTCTCTTTCTTTCTCTTTCTTTCTTTCTTTCTCTTTCTTTCTTTCTTTCTTTCTTTCTTTCTTTCTTTCTTTCTTTCTTTCTCTCTCTCTCTCTCTCTCTCTCTCTCTCTCTCTCTCTCTCTCTCTCTCTCTTCTCTTCTCTTCTCAGCAGGGACTACTCAGCTCATGTCACTGCTTCATGTATTAGGGAGTCGGGCTATCAGTGTATCAGAGTGTGTGCGAGTACATTGTATAAAAGCGATGCTATTACCTTTATTTAGGTGCGCTATTATCTAGATTAGTATTGAGTGGACTATTGAGTTGATTCTTAGCTTACAAATTCATAATCGATTCTATCATTATTTGGATTATGTCTGATTCTTTTAGCTTTCTTGTCAGTCCAAATAAAAGTGTGCGTGTGTGGTGTGTGTGTGTGTGTGTGTGTGCGTATGTGTGCGTGACAGAGAGAGAGAGATTTTGTATATCCTAAGGCTGACCTGATTTTTGCCTTTGTAGTAGTGAGCCAGAAACCTGTGATCTGACTCTGTTCTTCCTGTCCTGCTTACCCAGGTGAAGGCCCGCACCACCACCCGGGAGGTGATCGCCACCTACTCGGTGGACGACATCTTCATCGAGCTGGTCATCCAGCTGCCCCAGAACTACCCGCTGGGCTCCATCTCTGTGGAGAGCGGCCGCCGTGTCGGGGTCGCCGTGCAACAGTGGAGGAACTGGATGCTCCAGCTCAGCACCTACCTAACGCACCAGGTGAGATGCCCATACACCTTTATCCTCCTATACCTACCTAACGCACCAGGTGAGATGCTTACACACCTGTATCCTCCTATACCTACCTAACGCACCAGGTGAGATGCCCATACACTTTTATCCTCCTATACCTGCCTAACGCACCAGGTGAGATGCTTACACACCTGTATCCTCCTATACCTACCTAACGCACCAGGTGAGATGCCCATACACTTTTATCCTCCTATACCTGCCTAACGCACCAGGTGAGATGCTTACACACCTGTATCCTCCTATACCTACCTAACGCACCAGGTGAGATGCCCATACACTTTTATTATCCTATACCTGCCTAACGCACCAGGTGAGATGCCCATGCACTTTTATCCTCCTATACCTACCTAATGCACCAGGTGTGATGCTTACACACCTGTATGCATCTTTCTTAAACCTCGTCTCCATGCACAGGCATCAGACACTTATGCAAGAAAAGAATGGTTACAGTTAGGGTTAGGTGTCGGGTTTTGTCAAGGTGATGTTCATTAATTGGTCAACAACAGTTTTTAGTTGAATGTCAAAAAACATATGCATAGTCCGTAGGTGGACTATCCAAGTCAAGTGTTATTAAAACAGTATGCCGAAAACATCAATCATGGTAATCATTCACTGACGTGATGATCTTTTCTCTCCGGCGTGTGTAGAACGGGAGCATCATGGAGGGCCTGGCGCTGTGGAAGAACAACGTGGACAAGCGCTTCGAGGGTGTGGAGGACTGCATGATCTGCTTCTCCGTTATCCACGGCTCCAACTACTCACTGCCAAAGAAAGCCTGCCGCACCTGCAAGAAGAAGTTCCACTCTGCCTGCCTGGTGAGTCATGCACAGTGGTGCACTGCTGATGCTGGCAAATATGTGTGTTTTATTTGTGTCTGTGTGTGTGGATGAGTGGAAATATGTGTTTAAGTTGGCAGACAACTTTATCTAAACACATAAAAACAGTGAGAAATTAAGCACTATGCACTATTATTATTACTGTGTGTGTGTGTGTGTGTGTTTACACTTTGAGTTCTTGATAGAATTCGTTGGTTACCAAATGTACTTGAAAAGCAGTTTGCATTGCAGTGCATCTGTGCACTTCTGCCGGCAGCAAGTCTTCATTCATGCTTCATGTTCATAAATGTGTTCTCATATTTTCTCCACTTCTCTCTGTTTTACAGTATAAATGGTTCACCTCAAGCAACAAATCCACATGCCCACTGTGCCGAGAGACCTTCTTCTAGTCCTTGTGCCTGCTGTACCAAGAGACCTTCCTCTAGTCCTTGCGCCAGCTGTACCAAGAGACCCTCTGTTCCTAGTGTCAGCTGTGCCAAGAGATCTTTGTCTAGTCCTTGTCGTGGTGAAGACCCTTAAGGAACTGTATACCTTTGAACAGAGATGGACAAGGAGAGAAGAAAGAATTGACTTGAAGAACCACAGAACATTGACCCTCACAGGTCTTCATAAGGTCCCCCGTCTATTTTCCCCTCTTCAGGATGAACCAGGGATCATGTCTGGCTCTGTTCCTTGTCAGCTAAGCAGAACTGCACAGAACACCATGTCAACTTGTTCAGACGTCGTCATGGCAACAGTTTTGCGTTCCTGAGCAATTCTGAGAATAATGCTGACTTGAACAAAGTAAATGAAAAAAAAAATTTGAAAAGGTTTTGTTTCATAGCCAGGATGCTGAATGGACAAATGAGGTGTGTGTATAGTTGCGTAACGGGTTCTCGTTTTTAATTCAATCATGGATCCAAATAAAAGTGATTATCATCATAATGCAAACTTGCTTTATCTCAAAGATGTATAGTACCACTCACTTCCATGGCTCACTGTTCAGTTTTACTATAGAGACATGTCAGAAACTCTTAGTTGAAACTCTTGCAGTCTCACCTAGTTTTTTGTACCAGAGGCAATTTCCTAAAAACCTAGAATTCCTAGAGAGCAACAAGCTTATGGAAGACCATGGGGTCAGATCCAAGTTTTTACCATTTAATGTTTTATTGTTATTTTTTTGTTGTTAATTGTTTCTGGACACATGGCATTATTAAATGGAAACATGCTATCTGTTTAGTAGTGTCTCTCTCTCTCTCTCTCTCTCTCTCTCTCTCTCTCTCTCTCTCTCTCTCTCTTTTTAATGTATTTATATATATCTTCCTTCCTCTCTTCTGGGCTTATTTTCCTTTCTGTGGGATTACTGCCAGATGTGCTCAAGAGACTGGATGAGATTTATTTACTAATATATTTACTGTGCTCTCAGGCTTGGACTCAATGTAGCATCCAAGCAGAGGAGGTGGGATTCGCAGAGATTAAACGTTCTCTTAGAGATTTGGCCCTCTTATCTGTGATGGAAATCAATACTAGTTAAGACCACAATGAGCCACAAGTGCACTGAATTGTCAGCAGAGGGGTGATCCATCTCACAGAAGAAATGTATCCATAACCTGCCACCAATACTATCATCCTCTCACTTAATGCGGCAGATAGTCGACAGAAAAAAAAAAAAGAAAGTGGTGGCTGTCAAGGATGAGCTGAGCTGACTTTAGCAGGAGGGGTGTAGGAGGGGACTCATAACGCTGTTTTATGCTCTTCTCCAAACTGCCTGTACACTGTAGTCAGGAAAAAAACAAAAACTTTCTCCTGGAACTTTTTCCCCCCCACCTCTCTCCCCATCACGGGCACTTTCAGGTTTATTTACGACTCAAAATGTCAGTATTAATTAATGGGTTCACAAAAACTGTCCTCATTCTTACTAACGTCCTAATTAGATTGCTGTGATTAGAGCCAAATGCTCATGTTTATCGGGTCTGGTCTGTCTCCTTTCTGTTTGAATAATTGATTTGCCTAATGGCCTCTTTGCAATCATTAGAGATGCTTGTTTTGGAATCATTATAAAAATGAATACATTATCTCAGTGCTTTGGCGCAATCATTGAGAGACTCTGTAATACCCGCTGATTGATCTTTCATCCATGCTATACACCGGCCCTTTAAGCTAACGAGGATTTTAACCTTTAGTGACTAAATTCAACTGATGTAAAGAGCAATTTGCACCTTGGGGAATATGACAAATTATGCATCTCTGACACTAGATGGCAGCATTATTTCTTAGAAATTACTACATTTTGTAGGGGTGCGTGCGTGTGTGTTTGCGAGTTTGAGGTTAAAAATGGTTCATTGCGTTAACGAATCAAACTCTGATGCTGTTTTAATTCCTTCTCCAAAGGACTTGCCACACTATAAATTAGGCCTTCATAATGACCTGCTCGTAGGGAGGGAGAAACTCTTCCTGGAGATTTGGAACTATGCCATACCATCATGTGAGCAAGTCTTTTATATCATTATATCAGATCAGAAAATGAACACACTGACAAGAAAAATGTTCCACTGCGCTATCAAATAGTACTGAATTTTCTAGACCCTTCATTGTGGTCTGACAATGATGAATAGCACAGCTTTCATGAAACTAACATCCCTCCTCATCAGGCCATGGCATTATCATCAAACATGACCACATCCCATGTGTAAATTCTGCATTTCCAAACACTGTTCATCAAGCTACTGTCACATAATGTTGTACTGGTATTTAAAATGAGCTTTTACTGACTATGGTTTGGTCTGGACAGTTGATATTCACTTCTGTTGAACATCTGCAGTCATTGTTTACTGATTGAGTTTGATAGATTTGTAATGTACTCCAAGTCATTAGCTGAGCACACACTGGCACTCACTCATTCACTTGAGCAGTAGACTCAAACCTCATTAAGAAATGTCTTCTCTTCCAAAATATTGTGAATCTTAGCCATGTTCTCTTTTTCCTCTGTTTATACATTTAAATATAAACATAACATGGAAAAACTAGAAAGAGTTTCAGTTCTTGAGTTCTAGTTAGAAAATGAGTCAATGCATTACTGAGAACTATAGGTAGTCATGATTTTGGTTATATACAATTTCTTTGTGAGCATGGAAAAATATGATCTTTCGTTTCAGTCCACAAAACAGGGGACAAGAAGTTGTAAATGTTATTTTTTTTTATTTATAATGATAGACTGATGCCTTAACAAACATAACTTCAAATATATTTATATCTATTGTGTGTGTGTGTGTGTGCATCTCCGTGTTGACAGATACACACTGAGAGACAGTGGAAGCAGTGAGAATGTAGAGGATGGTGTGCATGTGTGAGTGAGCGGATGAGGCTTCATGGCCAATTGAGTGCACGCGCTGCTGTGGAGACTTGGCGTGGGTCTAGTTAATATTCCGTCTATTTTGACCCATTTGAGGTGCGCTGTCACTGGCGGAGTCGCTTGGCACGCATAGCTCCGGGCTCTTCTGCTGCCCTGCTCCGCTCTGCTCTCGAAATAGCAGACTTGTCAGTCCCATTCCAGAGGCACAATGAAACCAGGACAAGTCTTCCTCCTCCTCTTCTCTCTCTCTCTCTACCTAGCCTTTCTTTCCCTGTCTGTTTCTCTCTCTTTATCTCTCTCTCCCTCCTCTCTGTCTCTCCTTTTTTTCTCTTTCCCTCTCCTTCCCTCTCTCTTTCCTCTTTTTTCGCTCCTCCTCCATCTTTTTTTTCTTCTATTATCACCGTTAATGGAACCAATTTACTTGACCACCATCTTAGCGGAACCTTTCCAGAGGCTTCGGCTAGCAGCTCTCATTTTGTCCATTAAAATTCCGCTTGTGGCATTTTTCCCCCTCCCAACAGAAATTCTCGTTTGACTCCGGCTGGTCACCTGTGTCCTCTGTGCCTCCTCTCCTTCCCTCTGTTTGGAGTATGATTGGGCAGTAGAAAATAAGCATGTCTGAAGGAGCTGCCCGGCACAATTTGATGGAGATGATTAGGTGGTTTGCACTCTGCCACATCTGCGTGAGTTGCCCTCAGGCCAACACTGAGAGAATTTTAAACTTCAAGTCATATGGAGTATTATAGATTGAATATTGTGTTCCAACCACAATTGAATTTTGTGCATAGAAACTAACTAACTGAATGTTGTGTGTAGAGTTAATTTCTGTGAAGACCTAGGGATTTACAGAATAAATGTGCAAACAACAGTGATGAATGTGTGTGATCCAATATAGGCATTGCTCACATTCCATGTGTCTTGCTCCAAGCAAACAAAGCAACGCAAAGAGCCGCTATAGATATACTCTCAAAGTTGCTTTTGTTGCAAAAAGGCAATTGCAAAACAAATCCCATATTTAAAAATGCGTAATGAATTGACTTGAAGTGTTTTTTTTTTTTTAAGGTTACATTTTACAGCATTAAGCAAATCCTAATTGCCAATTACTTAGACACGTAATCCAAAATAATCCAAAAATCCTAAATGAGCTTTAAAAGACTTCATTTGATGGCGCTTTGGAGCATGAAGCTCATTTAAGTGTTAGTATCATCTCGATAAGGGACTTTTAACAACTTTCTTGTTTCCTGTTTAGACTGTGCCTTACAGGTATTGAAGCAAGTCACTGCAAAATGAAATGTTTGTTATGTGTCATACATTTCTGTAATGCTGAGCTCAAAGGTAGGTTGATTTATCTTTTATGTGCATCTATCTTCAAGGGTAAAGCCACTGAAAGAGAAAAAAAATCTCATAAGGTCTGCCACTTTATGACTTCAAAGCAGATGTCTCTTTTTGCATTCTAACAAGGTCACAACTGTCAACAAGCGTTCTGTTGGGCCAAGATGAACTGTGGCTGAGAGAAACACAATTTCTCATCGCCGGTTTGAAATTCTGGAGAAAGAGCGAGCGAGAGAGAGAGCAGGTGAATTCAGAGTCCTGTTGCAGACTTAATATTGTGGTGGTGATGGTGGGGGGAGAGAGAGGGCTGGGAGGGTGCAGGAAGACCTGTCAAGGAACAATTTCACAGATAAATGTCTGTCCTGCAACAGCCTTCAGAAGTGTGCTCTGTTCATTTCTCTGTGTTTATTTCTTCTAGGAACTTTGGCCGAACGAGTCGCCCAGTTGTCTTCAGGTGCTGTGAATGAGCTCGGACAATAGCCATCCCAGAGGTGTCTCAGGGAGAAGCACACCTTATCTTATGTAGGCACAAATCACAAGTGGACCTGGAGGTTTTGGTTTTCACCTATGAATAAGTAGCCACTAAAAAACTATTGCACATCCTCTAATTCCCTCTCATCCCCTCTTCTTCTTCCTCCTCTTGTTCTTCTTCTTCATCTTCTTTCTTTCTCCCCTTCTTTTTCTTGCTCTTCTATATTCATTATCTTCTCCTTCCTTGTCTTCCTCAACTACTTTATTCCCTATTTCTTCATCAGCTTTCTCTTATAATCTAAAATTACATAGGATTTAGCTCCTTTGGGGTCTTACACCTTGATAATTATACCAAAAAGCCATCAAGGACAAAAGGTATCAGAAGCATCACACGAGGGGCTAAGGTGACCCAGAAATACTCTGCAGGAGACAATGTTGGCTCCAGGCTCCGGTCACAGAATCTGGGCAGTTTTTTTCTTTTTTTTTTCAGTCGATGCCCAGATACACCTTTCTCCGCAGGACATAATTACTGTTAACAGAGAGTCATTATATTACAGGAAAAACAGACTCACCTGCAGGTGGATGAAATAAAGGACTAATTGAAAAACAGTAATTAAAACGGCAGGAAGCTGGGCTCGGAGGCCCGGAGGCGTAAAAGCCCTGTGGAGAACGCGGTTCAACCGGAGGTTACCAGCTCAGTCTCGCTCGCCTCCTCTCCACTGGCCTGTGTCATGAGACATCTTTGTCACTTGTTGCTCCTCTAAGACAAGAAGAGCTGGACGTTTACAGTCCCTTTCTGTCTAAAATTCTAATTTCTTGGATGATAATTGTCTAGCTTCTACCGTTGCCTAAAGCAAGCTGAGGGTTAAGGAACAATGCAATAGCCAAAGCAAATCTACTCTTCACAAAAATGTAAGATCGATGCCAAGTTGTCTTGGTACCGAAACAACAAAATATTGGATTATGGTGGATAACATCACAGAGGCAAATTTTCATGTAGTCTAAGTGACAAGTATAACCAAACAACTGACAGGCAATGAATTTTAGGTTTTCTTTGACAACATAGACATGAAAATGTTGAAAGAAAAAAAATGGGATGGGGACATTGTGTTATTAGTAACTTTTGGTAAGGCGCAATAAGTTTCAACAAGCATAACAGTTCTTTCTCATTTCAACAACCAAACAACCATCTTAGCAGAAAACTAGGCCACGTCTGCCAACTTTCAACATCTCATGTCTTTTCAAATCTGTCACCTCCACTACATCAGACACCAAGTCCAGTCTGACTGTTCTGCAAAGGGGTGTCCGTCAACCCGACACTCACTTCACTCTCAGCCTGCCCAGAGTACAGAGTAGAGCGAGTAAAACTGGGCCACTCCTACTAGGTGTTATGTGCAACATTCTCTCTCTCTCTCTCTCTCTCTCTCTCTCTCTCTCTCTCTCTCTCTCACTCACACACACACACACACACATGCACACACTCTTCTTTTCAGATCGGCCCTGTCGCTCTGCAGGAGGCCCTGTCAAACTGCCCGCTCCTATTGAAAATAGAAACTTCAGCCTTTTTTTTTCTTTTCCATCATGCCATTTCAGGGTCCACCATCTGCAATGCTAGATTGAAAGCAGACAGTGAATCAGTGCACTTTGTGACACTTACCTGTTCTATGAAGAAAGTTGAGAAAGATGTTAACTTTTGGTTTGAATGTTTGTAAAATTGTACAAAAACACATTGTATGAATACAATTACACCAAGAAAGCTGTCCTTAATAAGAAATATGCTATACAAGACAAGATCATCCTGGGTTTTCCCTAGCGGTTTCATGTGTCATACTTTGGGATCATTTTTATATGTCTCTCATTGGATGTTAAGTATACCTTACATATATAGTGAAATCTGGTTATCATCCTCTGACTCTGACCCATGTCATCTGAAACCCCTCTGTAAGAATGTTTTGATTTAGGAGTGCTGTGTCATCGAACTGATGGTGACCATCAGGATGAGGGGTTGTAAACATTTCTTATCTCTGTTAAAAAAAAAGATGGTTAGATGATCACTGGTGGGTGACAACTTGTGATTTTCCGTGGGTGTGTGTTAAGGGTATAAGACGCAGGGTATACAAGTTGTCTTGGAGTAATTTTGACCACATAAATGTGTCAGAAGTGGGATTACCTATCTCTGAGGCACAGTGAGGATGACCAAAGGCGCAGGAACCCAACCATGTCGACTGGATGGAGATCTCTTTGTGATCTTGGGAGAAGGCCGTCATCAGCAACAAACACTGCTCTGCGGCACCCAGCCTGGCCAGAGGGAATCCTCAGGGGCGGTCTTAAAGGATAATTCCGGTGTGATTTTGACCTAAAGTGTGTTGAAACATGAGACCGAGTGTGAACGTATGTCTCATAGCTCACCTCGGCTTGTCCCCTGCACTCAGAAATCTGGCGCTAGTTAGCCAATGCTACCAACACAGTGTTTCGTTGTGGTGCCTCGGGCATCGGCCTAGACATGCAAATAAATAACTGTTTTACACCATTTACGAGGCTCAAAGTAGCTCCATACTTCATAGACTTCCGAAGGCCTTGACATTTAAAACGAGACATAGAGATCTTTGAAAAAGCACTGGTAGTTTATTTACAAGATGATTTATACAGACATTACCTTAAGGAATTTTACCGTTCGACGCCATCTTGAATTTAGTCACGATAAATTGAAATGACGAAAGTACAAACAAACAGTATGATAAGGGATCAGATTCCAAAAGAATTCCGTAAAATGAATGGATTCCAGTTGCTGCTACTGGAAGCAACTGAATCCATGCAGAATTATTTTGGAATCTGATCCCTTATCATACCTGTTCGATCGTACTCGTCGAATTCAGTGGAATTGCATGGATTCCAGTTTCTTTCGGTAGCAGTAACTGGAATCCATGCATTTCCACGGAATTATTTTTGGAATCTGATCCCTTATCATACCTGTTCATTCTTACTTTCGTCATTTCGACTTATCGTGACTAAATTCAAGATGGCTGCAAACGCTAAACTTACATTGAAGATACTGTCTGTATAAATGCGCCTTGTAAGTAAACTACCAGTGCTTTTTCAAAGTTCTCAATGTCTCCTTTTAAATGTCAGGGCCCTCGAAGTCTACCAATGAAGTGTGGAGATACATTGAGCCTCGTAAATGGTGTAAAACAGTGATTTATTTGCATGGCTAGCCCGATGCGAAGCACCACCATTGAAAAAGCTGTTGGTAGCATCGGCTAACTAGCCCAGATTTTTGGAGTGCAGGGATAAGCCGAGATGGGCTATGAGACATACGTTCACACTTTCGGTATCATGTTTCAACACACTTTAGGTCAATATCACACCGGAATTCTCCTTTAACAAGCACATTGAACAAAGGAAAGTAGGCTAGGCTACGACTTCATTCACAAAGTAGATAGTTTGAAATCGAGCATACAAGTAAAAAAAAGTAGAAAAACCTATAACATTTGTTTAGGCTATGCAGCATGTTGTCAATGCAGGACAGACTGTCGGCTGGAGTAAAAAAAACCCAATTCTCTCGGTCTGTCCGAGTGACATTTAAGCCTATAGCCTAAATATAGCCATTGCCGGTTAAATTGTGTAGGCTACCCTATGGTGAAGTTAAAATCAGATGTCAAGCTTTGCAAAGCAGATGCAGCAGTTGGGAATAGGTTAGAAATGACTGCATTTCAGCCACCTGATGCTCGTTCTGGTGTAGGCTATGACAAGATAGTATACAGAAATGTAAAGTGTACCAATTAATACTGTATATAAGTATTAAAACAATTATATTTCAAGAAGTTGCATATAATATGAGTAGGAGAAAAGCAAACAGGCGTAAAGGGGAATTAAAGGGCCATCACCGGGGTTTTTTAGGTGGTGGTGGGCGGGGGTCGGGTTCTCTGTTGGGCTATCGTAACTATTAGTTTGTGTAGTGCTACAGTGCTTGTGTGTTCTCTGCTTTCCATCTTCATTTTGGAGTAAAGAAGTGTATGCAGGGTTTAAAGGGGAAGGTTTTTTGTCTCCTCTCAAACCATTACTTTCCCGTAGATTAGCTTTACTTGCCTATCCACCATTCAGTCGGTAGGCTACATTTTTTTTCGTTCTCTTTTAAAGATCGGATGGGGGGCCCCCATACATACCTTCGCCTTGGGTTCCCAATTTGCTAAATCCGCCACTGGGAATCCATCTGTGTCTCGGATACGGTAATGACTGGATTTGGTGGTCACAGACAAGTTGGTGGTGAGTCCCTGATTTTACACTCTTTTTAAAGTTGGTAAAAAGGGAAGGCCTTTCCTACCAATGAGGGGGGTAGTGGTTAAGTGCACACTTCCTGCCAGGGATAGTGGTAGTGGCCTTGCTGCCACTGCGTAGGTAGCAGTTGAGTGCACGTATTTCTTGCCAGGGATAGTGGTAGTGGCTTTGCTGCCTATGTGTAGGTAGTTGTTGAGTGCACTGTTTTTGATTATGTGCATTGGTGAAATAGGCCTGAGAACATTGGGTATCTGATAAGATTGTCATCACATTTTGTTTGATTTACTCTTGATTTACTCTGATTTATGCATAAGAATATTGGGAAAATAAAAATATCAAGGAGACACTGATATGGGGAGCAGTAAGAGTAAAGCTATTAACTTTCCTAGAGGAGTAGGGAATCCAGAGTGTTTGAGTGTCTGAATGTATAGATGGGAAATTAGGTATGGAATAGGTGAGCTGAAGGGCAACTTCATTCATCTGGAGAGCTAAGCATAGCAAAAGCAAAATGAATGTAGGGCTATGGTAGAGAAGGTAAAAGAAAGTAGGTTAAAGAACAGTGGGAAAGATAGACCTATGCAGATGACAGAGAGGCAAAGGCTACACAGAGGACATCATGGACTATGTGAGGAACCATAGCCCATTGCTTGCTGTGCAACGTTGTGATCTCTTTTCATATATTTATACGTTTTTCTACATCTTCCTGCTAGACGTTTTCCAACTGTTAGGGTAACGGTTTTAAAGCTGATGCCATTGCCGTCTTGTGCCGACCTTTACGGAGAGCCTGTGCCATGGAAGAGCCAGCCAACGTTCAGAGTTCAGCCACCAGGATGCTGAACTGTATATCTCTTCCCCATAGCTAATCAACCTCAAACCTCAGACCCTCACCCAAACACAACAACATACCCCCTCCCCACACACATACACACCATTCCATCATTCTCCTTTTCATCACCCCCACACACACACACACACACACACATACACACACAAAATACACATTCTTAATTACTGCTTTTAATTTACTCTTTTAACATTGGGTGTACTTTGGAGTTGGTAAGACTGTTTTTAGTGGCAGGCTAACACATACCGATGACTTGCGCTAGCCTAGCACCTGCGAACTCTGCAATTAGAAGGACTGGATGAAACGTGTTGAAAATGGTCGATAAATATCACACTTGTTGGAAATGAGGTCCTATGTCCAAAATCCTGAACCACCCTTTAAGAATTTCATATAATTAATTGTATAAGTACATGACAATACAACTACTTGAACTTGAACTTTGGAGTTGGTAAGACTGTTTTAGTGGCAGGCTAACACATACCGATGACTTGCGCTAGCCTAGCACCTGCGAACTCTGCAATTAGAAGGACTGGATGAAACGTGTTGAAAATGGTCTCCACTGATAAATATCACACTTGCTAACTTGGAAATGAGGTCCTATGTCCAAAATCCTGAACCACCCCTTTAAGAATTTCATATAATTAATTGTATAAGTACATGACAATACAACTACTTGAACTTGAACTTTGGAGTTGGTAAGACTGTTTTTAGTGGCAGGCTAACACATACCGATGACTTGCGCTAGCCTAGCACCTGCGAACTCTGCAATTAGAAGGACTGGATGAAATGTGTTGAAAATGGTCTCCACTGATAAATATCACACTTGCTAACTTGGAAATGAGGTCCTATGTCCAAAATCCTGAACCACCCCTTTAAGAATTTCATATAATTCATTGTATAAGTACATGACAATACAACTACTTGAACTTGAACTTGATCTAGTTGCTTGGACTACAGCAGCTCTAAAGGAACTGAACAATACACTGAAAACTATGAAAACTAGGCCTATATAAGGCTTGAAGGAAGAACATGGATGTGGCTGTGGGGCTAACCAGAGGAGAAGGCCAGTTAGCACGTCACTGTGACAAGGAAAATCAGAAACAGTATTGAGAGCACCCTCCACAGCAGTGCTCTGAAACTACTGTCTGGTCTCAGCATGACAAAGTTGAATAGGACTGAAAGTCTGAACAGGGGACCCCGTGGTAACACTTCTGATGTACCACTTGAACTGTTTTCCTCAACTCGCTCTGAATGCAACAGCACAGCCTACTCAGCTAACTCTCTTTCTGTTAAGGGTAAGGCTATTTGCACCCCTGGTACAATTAGCAGTGTATGCTATTCATACCTTGGTGCAATTAGAAGTGAATTCTATTCATACCCCCGTCTGGTACAAATATCAATGTATGCTATTCGTACCCCGGTGCACACAGCAATGTGTTCTATTAATACCCCGTCTGGTACAAAAATCAGTGTATGCTATTTGCACCCCTGTGCATTTACTCTGGCATATTGATCACACAATGTAATAATAAAAAAAAAACGTTCAACATGTTTTTGTTGTTACGTCAGAGGGTGTGAATAGCTCAGCTGTGTAATAGACTCTAAATAAGGTACTGTATGCTGTTTGCATCCATGTATAGTTAGAAGTGGATGCTATTTGTACCCTGGTGTATAGTAATTAATGCTATTTACACCCTGGTGCATGAACTAGCTAATTGTTGCAATCAAAACTTCCGTTTGAGAACCGATTTCTTGTTAAAATTGTGGGCCAGACGTTGGTACACATGCGCACTCACTCTGCCAAAACGCATCATGCGCGATTCGAACCCTGGTCTCCCATATACTAAACTGTGTCAAGGACCACTGCAGATCACTGCATCTACTTCCACATCTGGATGTGTGTTTGCAGGTGAAGTTATTGTTTATAGGCCTGAGGGTCATATTCACAAAATTTCTGTTAACTAACAAACTGGCGGTTGTATGTGTTCACTGAGCGAAGATTATGAAAATAAAACACAACTTTTCAATCTAAAACTTAATTTGAACATAATTATATTAGTGCCGAAACCTTTCAGAATTCTTCACACTCTGCTGACGAAAAAACGAATGTCCGCCATGTTTTTTGTGCACGTGAGCAACGTCTTTTTGTTGTTATGTCACAAGGTGTGAATAGCTTAGCTGTGTGGCCAAGGCTATACATACCAGGGGTGTAAATAGACACTCCGTTCTGTTAATGGGAATATTTTTTCTTTTTGAATGATACAGGAGCAGATATTAGTATGAAAGAAAAGACGGATAGTTGTAAGTTTATGACAATGAAAAGTGCATGGTACAGGAGTATCAGATCAGTTCATATCAGAGAGAGTTTTTAACCCATGGGTAGTTAAATGTAAAGAGCATATAGTAAAACTGCATTCCTCCACAGCAGGGTTTGCTCCGCAAATTTACTGGACTGGGACTTCATGTGTAAATTATATCTTATAATTTCACTCACATGGGAAAGGGTAAATAAAGCTGCAGTCTGATACCAGTTGTCTTGGGGTAATTTTGACCACAATACTCTTGAGGACTCACTCAGATTTGGGTTGTATTCAGTACAGCTATATGTATACAGTACCTCTTCATTCGATTTAATTTAATTCAATTCAATTCAATTCAATTCAATTCAATTCAATTCATTGCATATTTCATTCTTTTTCAGTCTATTCAATTCAATTCAGTTTAATTAAATTTAGATGTATTCCCATTTTCACCTCTAATGCAAAACAGTGAATTAAATGTAAATCAAATGAGACTGGGGGAACATTTTGGTACCCTGGAAAGCCAGAGTTCTCGCGAGAGCTAAATTTAAATTTGCTCAGCGAGTGACTCTGGCGATGAGTAATGATGCTCATTACCTATGCCCATGAAACCGAGCTGCACCAATCACATCGGTGTATCTGATATAGGCGGGACAGAGGCGAGCTAAACAGATGAAGACAGCGGTGTGATGTGTGTGTATGCGTGTGTGTATGCGTGTGTGTGTGTGTGTGCATGCGTAACTGTTTGGGCTCTTGTGAAAAATGCCCATGTTGGAAACATACACATACAGGTACTTCTCATTTCACACACATCAAATTGAAGAGATTGTGTAATCAGGGTTTTTAATAAAGTAATATTCTTCTTTAATAAGAGAAGTTTAACAAGATTCAGTGTGAAAGATTAAGTAGTAGTGAGGCAACAGTAAACAGACATGGGCAGTATTTCAATTATATGTATTTAAAATACGTATTTAATTACTTTAGCGTATTTTGTAATTTGGATTTTGCAGGATTGGAAAAACTCAAATGTGGTTTGTAACAAAATTGCATTTTTGAGGGATTGCATTTGAGTATTTCAACTACTTAAATACTTCTCAAATAAGCCAAAATGTCATCACTCAATTAAATACTACCCGCTATAACCATGACAATAGGCAATGCTTATCATAAAGCCAAAGGCCAGAATCTTGGTGAATCTGGTTTTAAGAATAGGCTGGGTGCCTGGAGATATCCTCTGGGCAATTCCCTATATTCAACTGTAAAGTTGACCTAAACATTTCATTACCTTTTTGGAAGAAAGGCATGAAATGTTTACCCATTTTCCATCTTTCTTACTGTGGTATGCCACATTGTGATTTACTCCTAAAATGTCTGCCAAAAAACGCCTATAGAATCCTATGGCATTCTAAACTAAATAACCTTATTTCCTCTAGTTTTTTCTGAAAACAAACTGTCAACGTGTCAAACTTGTCAACGTCTACCAACATTTAAAATCTAAGCCTCTGTAGCACCTAGAAACATGAAATAAAAAGCATGCTGTGCTACGCAGCATCCAGCGGGAAATTCAATGTTGCGCTATGCAGCATCCGGCGGGAGATAGAATGTTGCGTCATGCAGCATCCAGTGCGTGTTAGATCCAACTTTCTTCTATTATTATCCCCTCTGAACATGTGTAAAGTTGAAAAAAATGAAAAGTCAATATGGGAGCCAAAATGATCAACTTTATCACCCTTCTGTAAGGACAACATGGGGTGTAAACCGAATTTGTTTGTGTATGTCAATTTTTGTCACCCTGTAGACAACTTAAAGACCCTTAGAACCCCTTGGAACATGACAGGAAGTTGAAAGAAATTAAAAAAGTAACTAGGAGCTTGAATTGTCAGGTGTGTTAAGTGCTACAAGACTAAAATTTGAAAACGATACAGATAAGATACTGAGGAAGAATATTAGGACCACGGCCTTTGACCCCATGACCTTGAGTACCTAATAGCTGATGTTCATTCTCACTGCAGGACAGTATTAAAACTTGGATTTGACATGAGGTTTAGGGGAGACCGGGGCTGGTTGGTTACTGTAAGGAGTAACATCCGCTGTGGTGTCCTGATATGCAGAAATAACGGAGGAGACGGAGACAAAGACCTCCCGGCAGTGGAATTCTCTCCCAAATTAATTCATTCCGTGTATTGGGACACCTTATAGGTTGTTATTCTGTTTATCCCCCATGTTGCCAGTAGGCATGCATTTATAGCACAACAAGGGAAATGTAGTTCAGTTTAAAAAGAGGCCGACCTGTTCAATTTGTTGTACTACTTTAATTGGTTACATAAAAATGATGGTGGGTAGTTTGCTTTGTTACAGTTGATTCCACTGTTGCGAAGCCTGCTTGTCAGTTCAATCATTGTTTACATTGATATGGGATGGTGATTACATTTTTTTACCAGATCTACTTCATAGGTGCCCCAATGTACAGAATTTATAGCCCCCTGCCAGCCAATCAAAAATAGTATTTGTCTCTTGGTGATACATTTTCAATAATATGCCTTGTTAGTATACCATGATTATTGTGTGGGTATTTTTGTATTTCCAAATTACTTGTATTTTAATTAAATACAATTTTCATATCAGTATTTTGTATTTTTATTTTGTTACATTTCATGAGCCAGCATTTGAAATTTGTTACAAAATAGTTTTTGATGTATTTGTGCCCACCTCTGACAGTAAATATGTCAACCACTGAAAATAATTCAGTGTGACAACTTCTGCACACGAAAGCCACTACTGAAACGCTTACCATTCCTCACGAGGAGAGGAGGTTTAAATGGGTTTGGAATATTATTCTTTTTTTGCAGTGCTGTCACCCTAGTCACCACATCTGACAATTTAGACCCCCCTTCACACCCATCCCCCACTCCTCAAACCCCCCACCAGCCCCACCCCTCTGCTTCCCAGGACCAGCTGCACCTGAGCCAGCCTGTGTCTCAGGAGCTTTCATCCTCCCTCCACCCAGGAGGAGAAGAAGAAGAAGAGAGAGAAAGAGAGAAAGAATGGGAAGAAAAGTGTTTTAATTGAGTCCCGACTGAGTAGCCAAGATGCATTTCAGTCTGGCTTCTCTTAACAGATGGCACACTATTTTTACCTGCACTGCACCTCCCGGGCTGGACGAGCGAGAGAGCAAGAGCGAGAGAGCGAGAGAGTGGGGGAACGAGTGAGTGAGCCTCTGCCTGTCACGCAGGAGGAGGGAAGGACAGGGGCTGCTATTTAATAGGCTCCCGTGAGCCTCACACGTTTGACATTCTCCGTGGCAGCCTCACCTGGATGGAGGGACACAGTAAGTGGGGTGGAAAGCATAGAAAGAGGAGAAGAGTAATGAATTGGACTGCGGGTTTTATTAACACCCTAATGGCTCAGGGTGGAACACTAAAGGTGCCAATGAGAAAGATTTTGTTTGAAGCACAGGCATTGGTTGAGGTCTGAACTTACAACTGCTAACTTTATTTGAGACTTTGAGGGGGAATGAAAGAGAATATTCCAATGTAACCAATCAAGCAGATGAAAACTGTGGTGGTATTACTCTATTCATTTGTCTGGTTTTTCAAAAAGCCTAGCACTGACTCATAACTTGTTGCACAGGCTTACATGATTCATTCAATACTTGAGTCCTGAGCCCAGACATATAAGGCAAAAATAAATGTTTGCTTATCGTCTGGAATGAGATCCACAGAAAGAGGTCTTTGGGACACGTCTTTGATAAATATTTGCACAACATGTTGCAATCTCTCAAAGGTTATTGAAAGAAAAGACTACACCAAAACCTCTCTCTGTCTTTTGAATCCCACTGAATAGGACATTTGTGTGGAGTAGGATGCGTTTTCATAGAGAGGAAACCATGCAAACAGGATGTGACCATTACAGTGTGCTGTTGGGGCGGGCTGAGATTTGTATGGATTCTGTGATGTTAGTTTAGGCTCTGAAGGTAAAATAGCTGTCATTAGTAGACTAATTATTCATTCTCCCCTGCAGGAGGTTTGTTATGGCATGCACCCTCCTGAATTCACTGAGAATTCACTGTCATGTTATAGTCTCACAAGATGCCACAGAAACACTCCAAAGAAACAAACAAGAAGAAAAAAGCTCAACATGATTTCACAAAACAGCTTTCATATTTTTTTTAATAGTTGAGACTAGACACAAACATTCATACAACACTATTACACAGCAGGACAACGCATCCTGAAGAATGGATTTACTTTATTACCATGTTATGTCGTATGTGCGTGTGTGTGTGTGTGTAGGAGCCTAGTAGGAGTAGGTGTGTACATTTTAGCACCTACGAGTGGCCCAGTTTTACTCACTCTACCCTGTACTGTGTGTGTGTGTGTGTGTCTGTGTAGGTGTGTGTGTGTGTGTGTGTGTGCATTTATTTGTTTATCTAGAGTTAACGCTATCTCCCTTAATCAAAACATCATTACATTGGTTATATTCTCCACAATTCAATTGTTCAGTTCATTTTACATAAACCAAGAACATCAAAGTAGGCTATGATCATATTCATTCAGATTTACCAGCATGATACATAAGGGCAAAAGAAAGTAGTAGTCTAGTGAGTACTACTTCTTTAGTCTGTGAGAGTCCGCTGATGAAAAGAATCAAATGGATTTTCATAGAAAATTAATCAAAGTTGTGAATATTGCCATGTGAAGTCCACTTACTACATTGCTCAAAAAAGACACTGTTTCTCTGAGCTATATCAAAATAATTATTTGTAATTGATAGGATAGCCTAGTAGAAAAATATTCATATTGTTTTAAATAATCAATTTGGTAGTATTTCCAATCTTTACAGGTTCAAATTACTGTAGACTGGTTTATCACCCCCCCCCTGACTCGAGATTGCCAACCCGGATGCTGAAACACTACTGACTTTGTGATTAGTAGATAGGTGGAGGGTGGAGCATCAGGCCAAAACACAACATGACACGACTAAACACGACATCAACATCAGTTGAGGGCTGCAACTTCATTTTTTAAATGACAATATCCTGGCTGGACTACTGTTGTCAGTGATATAAGTATTTGAAATTAACATGATTTCTTAATGTCTAGTGACATTTCAGGGCCATTTTATGATTAATTGAAATACATTTCTTACATATGGTTCCTTTAATAAATATATTTCATTTCACAATGCTGGGGACTTGCATCGGTAGGTTTTGCAAAACCTTCATAGCATATGATAGGCTATTAACAACAGTATTACAGCACTCAGTGAAGCAAAACAATATCAGGTGATGCATGCTCAATCTGATACCATACATTTAGGTCCATTTATTCACTCAATCATTATTTGATCCGTTTGTTGGAATTTGAATTGATTTGAAAACATTATGCTGTTGTACAATCAGGGACATCAAGCAAGGATGAGCATTAGGATCTAATTACCTATAATTATGTAAATCGTTTTTATGCAAATGTTTTTTTCCTCTCTGGTTTCAACTAACATTATGTATAAATGGGTGGCTACTTGTGTACAACCTAAAATAAACACCTCACACAGAACACTTAACGAGTAAGTTTCAATTGCACTTTTCCTGAAACAAGAATGAGTTAGTGACATTCAAATGCACTGAATGGACCTAGTGCAATCCCAGTGATCTGTCTTGGGCTCTCATGAAAAGACACTTGTATAACCACAGCCCAGCAGAGACTAATAAAAAAGACCCCAATCTCAGTGGCTCTCCTGAAAAATGATCCATCTGAAGGGACTGTGCCATCTCGCTACCCCTTTCACTGGTTGCCCCCCACCCCACCCCCCACCCTGCCATTAATCAGACCGTATCAACGAAACCTTAGAGAAGTTTGGCCAGATTAAATTTGGCCAATCCATCACAATGCTGGAATGTTTCATAATGAAAAGATACATACATTTGTCTTCTGTTCACCCTGTCACTGGCTGACAGGATCTCTTTGTAGAGTTAAGTTATACCCTAATTGATTAGCTTGCTGGATTCTCCAGACAGCTTGTGCCATCTGCAATCAGATAGCATCTGGCTTTGATTGACACCTCAATTTTCCCAAGTTGCCTTGGCATTAAACACACAGTGGCAGTTGAGTGCTTCTAGCACATTCCAGAAGTTTTTCATGATGCCTTGGCATTGTACATATCATAAAGAGAAACGCACTGACATTCCTTCATCAAGAAAACAAACCTATACTGCGTTTTGCAGATCACTATGCTCACTTTGATTGCACACTATGCCTCAAATAATAAGAAATTAAACTTTGTTGCATCTTAATAGTGAGTAACTGGTAAGTGCTTTTTATTCCAGGTGTACTCTTTGCTATTTTGATGGTTTATCTGTTTACAGTGCAGTAACACTGCATTATACATTTCTGAGATGCTCACAGACAAAAAAGTAACTTTGGACCCTCTGCCAAGAGAGAAATTCTCAGACAGATTTTAAACTGATACATACAAATATGATACATGTGAAAAATAAAGTGTTTGTCAACATGTTCTCAGGAAGTTTTGTGCGATATGTGTCAATGTCCACATCAGAGCTTAGAGAAGACAATGCAATGTATCTAAATATTTAATTTTGGTTTAAGTGATCAGAGGACCAAAAGCACTTGTAAACTTTCATCTGGGAGGACAATTCCAGCAAACAAGGAAACATTGTGATAAACATATCTGATTATTGTGTGCAGTTCATCGAAGTCAAGTCAAGTCCAGGCCCGTCGCTAGAAGGCAAGCAAACCAAGCAATTGCTTGGGGCCCCGAGCTGGCCAGGGGCCCCAAGACTACGACTGGTTAAAAATAAAATGCAACGACAAACAGTGAGCGCCCCTTTGATAGTCAATGCAGTAAAGTGCAACGACACTGTTACCGGCAATACCGGGATCCCCCTCAAGGGGGCCCCTCTCAGTAGTCGCTGACAGCAGCCAGCCAGCCAGGTTTGTGGTCTCTGCTGCTGCCGCGAAAATATAAAATCTCGGCAGTCATAATGAAGCGGAGTTATGCGTCCTGAAGCCAGAAGAGGAAGAGGATGACAAGAAAAAACAAGATAGTGGTAAGTGATAAATTACACGGATAAAATAGCTCTACTTGTGTTGTACAAATGGTGTAATGTCGCAGCAGGAAGGCTAGCCTAGCAAAAAATGTTTATGTTAACTACCTGCCTGAAGGCCTATGCTGCTTCTAACAAACTAGAACAGTTAGCACAACTTCTTTTTCGAACTGACGGAATATAGTTACATACTGTAATATGTTTATTAACGGGATAAGGAAGACGCAGATCTGTTCCAGAATCACTGTTTATCGTATTTAATGACATAACATTGCTATAGCTTTGTAATAGGTTTTGATGAAAGTGGCATAGCTTCTCTGCTATACTAACTATTCGACCGTGATAATCTATTTACCTAATGGGGGTTAGGAAAACCACACGATAAATTCCGTGCATCAAAGCAGACTGGAACATTCATGTCTAGTAGTATTCATGCACGCCAGCTGTTTACTGTCTTTAAAGCATCAGGTGCGTCTGTCTAATTCTCAAACAGCAGAATGCTTAAATGCTATGTTAAGCTACAAGTAGGCCTAGGTCAATGTATAACATTAGCTTGGGATGTTTTTACAGTAAGCATTGGTAGTTGTGAAAGCAGCTGCATCCCTTCTAAATATCAAAATATGGAAATGCTAACATATCTTTTCTTTCTCCCTCAAGGTGCTTTGCTTAAATTTCTCAGCCCTCAGGCTCTTCCTAAGGATACCTCCACTGATGAAGATGGCCTGAAAGGTTAATCTTATGTGTGTGTGTGTGTGTGTGGTGTGTGTGTGTGTACTTGTATTTATGTTGGATTTTTAAATTGCTATACAACCTGCACTCTTTATAGTTTGAACAATGCATCCTTTTTCTGCATAAGATGGCAGTGTTTTATTTTCTCACTTTGTGAGAACTAAAAAATGTTAATGTGAGTGTGTGTGTGTGTGTGTGTTTAAGTATGTTGGGATTTAGTTATTGTGCACTTTTTTACATTTATATTGGATTTTATGGTACGGTGGTGTTTTTGCAAATGTTCAAAACTAATGCACAGTATATATATATGCAACTGCAGTATTGCACTGTCAAAGTTTTGTATTTATATAAACTGTGGGTGAACTTAAACTTCCTTGAAACGGCCCTGGTCAAGTCAAGTCACTTTTATTTATATAGCACATTTAACAAACAACAGCAGTTGACCCAAGGTGCTTCCCAGTAAAAAGATTATGGCAGAGTACAAAGATACAAAGACCTCACAGTTAAAATAAGTAAAATAAAAAGGGGGACTATCAATGCAATCAAATATTAAAATAATACAAAGTTTGGCTAAGGGGTAAAAACCCAAAACAAAACAAAATAAAAAAAACAGTAAGGCTAAGGGGTAAAACACAAAGCGGAAAAGTGAAGTGAGACAATAAAAGATGCAAAAAAATAGAGAAATTTAAAAAGTAAGACTAGTAGCTAGTGAGATTGGATGATGAAGTAGAAATTGTGAGAAGGGGTGGGCTTAGGAGGGCAAGCGGGGCGTAGTCTTAACTTGGGGTAAAAAGATGGGTCTTTAACTTGGCAATAGTGGGGCTGGACCTGATCTGAAGGGGGAGGTTTCTCATTTATTTATTCAGAGCTTTGTAACAAGTGAACAACAGGATCAGAACCCACACCATGTCTGCATGGAAATGACAAACAATGATAGGCTAACACTGTTTTACAGAATATTTCTTTTTAAAAGATCAAAGACTCATAATTCACAAAACACTGTGATTGATAAATGATTAAAACACTTTGTAAAAAAAAATCAATCACTGTCATGTTATAGTCTCACAAGATGTATAATCTCATAAGAATGGCAACAACCCTAACCTCAACCCTCCACATTCTCAAAATCTCATTAAACTGATAAAAAAAAACTTTAGTCATTCTAGTCACTTGAGTATTACACATGTGGGAAAACTTGACAAAGGGGTTGACTTCATTGATTTAAAAAAGATAAAAAAATCACATACTTTCTTGCTGTGCCCTAGTTACATTCTAACTCTATTAAGTACAGCAGACCCTACGGAAGTTTAAGACTTGTGTTGGGGTATTTGACACACAGAGAATCTGTAACTGACTGCATTACTCCACGAGTTATAGTGTCTCCTCACAGCAAAACATCACATGTTAATCTTAGTGATGTAAATTATATTATTTCTTATTTTTATTTGATTTTGAGCTCATAGACAGTGGACACTAAAACAAAAAATGGTTTACAATATTTCACTCTATATGTAATGAATCTAGAAGAATATATCAGATATTTCTCCAAATGAAGGGGTCACAAATAAGACTGCAGCTTTAACTTCCCAACTTCACTTTAACTGCAGATGAAGCCTCATCTGACTGATTCTCAAGATTAAGCATGAGTACCCTGTGGTAAGCACACCACATCAAATCACATGCTCCAATTATTCTAAGATTGCTATGTATATCTATGCAAATTTAGACCAGAATCAGACCAGAATCAAACATGGGGAAAGTCATGTGGTATCTCTATACCACCAACAACAGTATTTAGTTTGGTTTGTCCTTATTCAGTTCAATTCAATTACATTTTTGTAATGGCATTATTATAATACCAAAGCACAATAGACAGTCAGATAATCAGATCACCATTTAATTCAGTTTCATTAAATTGCCTCAGGCCCTGTTCACACTAACCCAGACATGTTATCCATACAGTCCTTCTGGCCACACTAAAAGAGCAGAGAATTATACTTTTTGAAACTGCATTTTGCTTTTGAATTTAAAAATACTGGGTTAGTGAAAATGGAAAATGGAGAATTATGAAATTGCTACTCATTCACAACAAACAATTGGATGCAAAATGCAGAGTGATTACTAGCTGTAAATAGTCCGAGTGTGGATGTCCTGAGATATCACCACTCATGATGCCAGTCAGAAATGTATAGTTTGACCGTACTGTACTGTTGTATCCTAAATAAGTAATAAGCAAGAGGCAGTAGATTTCAGTGATTTTAGAACAGCTAACAGCTAAACTGAAGAACAACTTCACATTACTGTTGTTAAGGAGTGCCTGAGGAGAAGAGTTAACATTTCTGAGTCATCCATGGACCTCCAGAAGAGTTCCACATTAAATAAAGAATGAGTTTGGAGAAGTTTCTGTGTAGTACACAAGTTTTCAATTCTTAATGATCTGTGCCTCAAGTGCATGTAAAAGCCAATTATTCACTTTCTCTATGTTAATTAAAGAGATTTTGCCACTATAAGCTGTAAGCAGTTTGATGGATCATCATAAAAGTATAATGAGATCATTCACACATCCTGTTAATTAGATTAATTTGGTTGCTGAGAGACGAGAAAATGTGTAGCTTTGGCTCCTGACTGTGGCAAAGTTAAAGAATGGCGAGATGAACATTACCTCGTCCCTCTGACAGCCAGTCAGGTTTATAGGCCTGCAGTGTATGAAGCACTGTCTAGAGTACAGCGAGCAAAAAGAGAGCTTTGTCTGGCCTTGTACTGTATGTGTTTCTGTCTTCATGTCCTGAGGACTATCAGAAGGCAGAGAAAGAATGAATGGAAGAAGGAAGAAGAAAGAGTGGGAAGAGAGTGAATACTCTCTATCTGTCAGTCAAGATTAGCCTCGTTGACACCGGACACTTCTCAATTCAGAGTGGAAATGGGTTTCAATGACCTTTAGAGAAAATCCCAAATGCTAAATCCCAAAAAAGTTTGTATTGGTATTCCCTGGCTAATTCCATAGTCATGTTAACCATAAATGCAGAATGTATAGTATGTATGTGATGTTTCAAGTAGGGTCTATGATACGTAGCACTTGCAG
>NC_063190.1:11594205-11631705 GCF_017589495.1 Alosa alosa | reverse complement strand
ACTCTTTTGTGCTCACTTATGTAACAATTAAACAGTTGATCTACTTGATTATTTTCTGTATTTCATATCTGGTGAACATCTCTTTGCTTCTACTTTTTGTACTCCAGCTACTAAAATGGGCATACAAAACTCCTTAATGTACTATACTTGCAAGAAAATCTCTACATTAAAACAAGGATGGTTCCATACAATTTATCTATGAACCAAATCATAAATACTACTAAACAGTAAAGAAGATGCAAGCAACTCAAGACAGAAGACATATGCTGTAACTGAATGGGGGCGTTAAAATGGGAGGGAGGTCTGTATATTTAGGCACTGTGTCAATGTGGATGTGCTGAGGTTGTATGAGGAAAGGGTCAATATGTTTGAAACAATAATGTATAGGCAGCTCTAGAAATGTCTGATTTCATTCTCTTACAATTGTTACAGAAACGTGAATAAAAAAGGTGACATTTTCCGCAGCTACAGGTGCCCATACAAAGTTACCAGTGAAGCAGTTGCAGTTTAGAGCCCAAACAAACAAACAAACAGACAAACCCAATGCCGTGGTAAAACATGTCATCAAATGAAAACAGACCAAAGGCAAATGGTAAAATTACTAAAAAGAAGAAGAAGAAGAAGAAGAAGAAGAAGAAGAAGAAGTAGTAGAAGAAGAAGAAGCAGAAGAAGAAAAGAAAGAGACAGAAATAATGAAAGACCAAGTAGTTCACTGGTATGTGGTAGTCCCCCTACCCCCCTCCCCTACCTCCCCCCCATCATGTTGCATGGCGTGTAGCTCTGTGCCGACGGCCTCTGCTCCTGTGCTCTAGATGAAGTACTCTTTCTTCTCCTCAGACGCGTGGTTGCCCTCAGCGTTGATGATGGCGGTGTCGGCATCCGGGGCATCATCGGCACCTTTCGCCTCATTTGTCAGATATGTTCCTGTTTCAGGAAATACATTACGCACTCTCACAATTACCATGGGTTACACATAGGCACAAGGTGTTTTTGCAGTTGTCAAAAATAGGCCCCACTTTACTCTGACTGTTGCAATTAAAGCATTTAGTACTTGCACTTATTATTACATGTTATTAGATGTTTCTGACTTTAAACCCAATGCAAAGTACATATAGTAACAGTACAATTATTGTAAACGTATAAACACACAATACTGTTATTTTACTGTTGTTAACTATTCTAAAACATAATGGCTTTTATTCTAATGTTATTGTAAGTTGCTTTGGAAAAAAAATGTCTAATAAATACTGTAAACATAACCATTACCATAACAGGCAGGGCATGCAAAAGGAACTAGATAGTGTGTGTGTGTGTGTGTGTGTGTGTGTGTGTGTGTGTGTGTGTGTGTGTGTGTGTGTGTGTGCGTGCATATGCGCCTATGTGCATGTGCGTGTGTGTATGTGTGTGTATGAGTAATCACCTTTATGCCTGGCCAGGTATCGCCCCAGTACGATAATTAAACAGAGTGTCACAAAGACCACCACGGCCACCACTCCACCAATCAGAGCATGGTCTGTGCTGTGCTGCCCCAGTGCATTCGGATCTGTGGAAGGAAAGAGAGAGGGAGACAGTGAGAATGTTTGTTAGAGTGTGTGTGTTTGAGAGAGAATGTGCATGCAAGTGTTCTGTGTGTGTGCGTGTGCGTGAGTGTGTGCGCGTGAATGTGGTGTGTGTGTGTACTGTATGTGTGTGTGTGTGTGTGTGTGTGTGTGTGTGTGTGTGTATGTGTACTGTATGTGTGTGTGTGTTTGTGTGAGTGAGTGAGAGAGGAGAGAGAGAGAAAAACAAACTGAGGGATAGAGAGAGAAAACGGAGGGATAAAGAATCCAATGATTGGACATGCCAGAGAAGAAAAACACAAGTAAAATGTTACTACTCCCTGTGAACAAAGTCATTAAACCCTAAACGGTTACACTTTACTTGACAGTGTCGACATAAGAGTGACATGACACTGTCATGAAAGTGTCATAAACAACAGTGTCATGTCACTCTTATGTCGATACTGTCAAGTAAAGTGTTACCCACTAAACACTACAGCTGGTTAAAGGAACCGTATGTAAGAAATGTATTTCAATTAATCCTAAAATGGCCCTGATATGTCACTAGACATTAAGAAATCATGTTAATTTCAAATACTTATATCACTGACAACAGTAGTCTGACCAGGATATTGTCATTTAAAAAGTGAAGTTGCAGCCCTCAACTGATGTTGATGTTGTGTTTTGTCATGTCATGTTGTATTTTGGCCTGATGCGCCACCCTCAGCCTATCTACTAATCAAGAAGACAGTACTGTTTCGGCATCCAGGTTGGCAACCTCGAGTCAGGGGGGAGGGGGAGGCGATACACCGCTCTACAGTAATTTGAAAGTGATTGCAGTACCAGTTTTGGCCACAATCTTACATATGGTTCCTTTAAATAAACTGTCAGAGAGAGAGAGAGAGTGAGTGAGAGAGGAGGGGAGGGGTGAAAGAGAGGAGAAAAGTTAGAGAGAGATCATGAGAGGAGTAATGATAAATGCGGTAACCTTTTGAGCAGTATTGCTGGGTAATCACATCTCTTGTTTTAAACATTCTGACTGGATGATCATGGAAAAACTGGTGATTTAAATTTTGCAGACAAAAATCTACTTCTCAATATCGATGGGATACTTTGCTTCACTATTGCTTAGCAACACTGTCTGGCAATACTGCCCAGTAACATCAAAAAGTTGCCCTCTGTGTCCCCACCCTTAGACAATCAGGACAAATATTCCAATTCCATAAAAGTATAAGTATGTGTATGTATATTGTTTTGGTCTTTTTTGGTTAATCTTGTCTCTTGGCTTTTTTTTCTTACTAACTACAATTTGTCTTCTGCCTGCCTTATTTTAGTCTTCCCTTAGTAGTCATATGTTATGTTTAATCCTCAGGAACTCAGGAAACTCATTAATCAGAATAATCATTACAGTCAACCTTAATTGTTTAATACATTCTTCCACAGCCTCAGTCAGGCACATTTCCATGTACTCTCAATTACTTTGTACTGTAGCTATTTATAATATCAATTATTATTGGATTATATATCTGGAGACCTTGTGTTACTACTGAGGCATCCAGGCATTTTTCATCAGTTCCAGCCCTGGATAGCACAACAGTATAATGCAAAGAAATAAGAGCACAGAGAATAACATTTGTTTTATTTGTTTACAGTGAAAAAAAATGTTCTAATGTAAATGCGCCAAGCTGATATATTCTTTAAAGGCAACATTCCCCTGACAACCACCTCAGTGTTCTTACATATGGACATTGTATGCCTTGAACATATACACTGTATGGGGAATATGATGATACACTGCTGGATCTTATGACACCGGTAGCCTTTTGCAGAGCATCCAGTCGACGATAACATGAAAGGTGAAATATTCTGTTCCTGGAGATTGATATGAATAATACAAGCCATTTCATTACTGTCTGCCTCCATTCTGGGACACAGATCTCTCTTCCCCTCTTCTGGGGAATAACTTGGCTTGATCTATGAGGGATTCAATGGCCTCTCGCACAGTATAGATTGACAGAATCCATCAGCACTGCAGTCCACATACACAGGGATGAGCAAAGGGAAAAAATGAAATAAAAAGATGATACGTTTCTTGTGTTACCAATCACATTATATTTTAATAAGGTCAGATATATTGCTGTCGGTGAGATTTTTAATATTGGTGCAGATGCAAATCCCCTTTTTTAATATTTATAATCCCTCCCGTCTTCTCCTGTTCAAATGAAATGACTTCCAACTGTCCTCCCTCAGCCCCAGGTGTTACCAGCCCACTTGTCATCGGGTCAGGCGCCCAATACGACATCTTCATCTCTCTCTCTCTCTCTCTCTCTCTCTCTCTCTCTCTCCCTCTCTCTCTCCCTCTCTTTCTCTTGCCCTAAAGGGCGCCGAAAATGGTGATCGCTTTGAGAACAGGAGAAGTGTTTGACAGTGTTTGAGAGTTTCTCACGTTGACATTCACATGCTGGTTTTTCTCAAACCTTCACCCAGGGCAGACAGAGAAGGAAGGAAGGAGGGGAGGAAGGAAGGGAGGGAGGGAGAGAGGGAGGAAGGAAGGAAGGAAGGGAGGGAGAGGCTGGTGATTGACTGGCTCCCTGCGTGGAGTCTGGCTGATAGCAGACAGGACTCGGGGCGTGTTCTGTTTGGAACAGCCTTTTGGGTTTGCGCTCTTTCTCCTTGTAGGGGAAAAACATTCAAGGTGAGAGCTGAGATTCCAGCCACAGTTTCTCTCTCTGAGATCCCCAGGAGCACTGCTATGTTGAGGGGATTAGAGGGTCTCTAATCACACAAAGTATTTTTAATGACTGCCTCTGAGAAACAGCAGTGGAAAAAGAGAAAATCAGTGACAGCGGTCAAGTGGTGTGCAGGGCTCACTCTGAAGCTCTCTCTCTCTGAAATTAGAACTGAGAACAGTGGCTAACCTTGACTAATTACATTTAGGAAATAAAAAATAAAAAGTATATTAATACCCTCTATGTCAAATTGACATCTGACAAAACTGGAACTGGACAAACTAAACAAATGCTCATAATAAACACATGTATTACACAAACAATTGAAAACACGCTTTGAGTAGTCCACGTTGGGAGAACATTAAACTAATATGGCTGTGCTATGTCAGGCAGAGTTGTAGTGAATCGGGTATCTTCCTAAGCAGGTTTTAAGTGAGAGCTCATTTGAATATAATTACTAACTCAGTTGTGGGGAGGCCAGCCAGGCTCAGCTCACCCACACAGACAGTGACAACCAGCAAACAGGGCTGTCTAATGGCGCAAAGTAAACTTATGGGTTGGCACATGCAAAATAAAAAATCTAATTTTCCCACTGAGAGGCCACTGTTTTTATAATAATATAATGTCCAAAGTTATTTTTTGCTTTGCTGTTCCCAGCAAACATTTTAGTACAGCTTTCTGGGGAGAAAATACATATCTGTATAGCCTACTTTTCATTGAAAGCTTTACAGGTCATTTAAACTGAACTGTGTAAAAAACGGATGGGTGCATTACAGAATGGGGAAGTTTATTTAAAACAGATCTGCACATTAGGGAGTTGAGTTTTTGGGTCAGTGCCTAACAAGACGCAAGACGAGACGACGTTTCGATATGCTGCTGTTTAATTGGATTTCTCCAAACAAAAACAGAAGGCCAGGAATAATAATGTCTGGCCTAATTCTCTCTGACTGGTGTGGGTCCAGTCCTGATCTATGCAGTACGTGTATTACTTGTATTTTTCTCAACAACAACAAAAAAAAAGCTCAAAAGCTTATAACAGTAAAGTAGAAAAAAACATTACAATACCAAAGAGAACAATAAGAGTAAAAGGATAGAAGTGAGTATTATTCATCTGGTCTTGTTCCAGTCCTAAGTCATCTGCTATGATGGGCACGGTCCTCTTGTCATTGTCCTCGAGGGGTGAAGCATTTTTCTTTGACTCATGGCACCCCTCTTACAATGAGGTCTTTTTTCCACTGTTTGAACTGAATGAAAGGGCACCAAGGGGGCTTCATTACAGTAAATGAGACCCTCTCACTGTCTCTCCCCTTTAAGTATCTCCTCTGTCCCTTCTGTTTTTAATGAATGGCAGGACAGTTACTCACAATTACTGTTAAATGGCTAAATTAAAATGACTTTTGTCGGGGATGCATTCATTTTAATCGCTTTGCTGCTAATTACGTTTTTAAATCTCCCTTTGGTCCCGCACTGCCGAAGGATGAAGAGAGGGGTGGAGAGAGGGAGAGGAATGGATAGAGAAAGAGACGGAGGGTGAAGGAGGACACATGAATGGACGTGTCGACACCTCCCTGACGGGCTCACCTCAGGGGCGCCTCTGGCTCTCTGCCTACCCCCCCACCCACCACCCACCCAAACCCCAGTCCTCATCTCCTCCCACACTACACCTGGGACGGCTCTACTTTCCCTTCGTTCCTTCTTCCTACTCTTTCAATCACGACACTCTTGAGGAAAACTAATGGGGAGAGAGAGAGATAGATAGAGAGAGAGAGAGAGAGAGAAAAGAGGGAGGGAGGGAGAGAGAGAGGAAACTAATGGAAATGTTCATGGAGGAAACAGACTGCTCATCTGAATAAAACTCAGAGACACTGAGACATTCTTCCTGCCACTTTCCTAACCACAGAGAGAGAGAGAGATAGAGAGGGAGAGAGAGAGAGTGAGAGAGAGTGAGAGAGAAAGAGTGTGTATAGGTAGAAGGTTTGAGGCTATATGTCAGCATTCCTCTTAGGAGGACTAGCACTGCAGTCTCATACACAGTTTGACAAGTAGAGAGGAGATTTTTTAGAGCTGACTTTATTCATTAGGTCTCCAAGCAACTACAATGCAGAATTTAGGGTACATTGGGGTCGGGATCTTAACGAGATAGCAATTATCTGACATTAGAACATCACTGAGTGTAGATATTCACCTTGATTTCTGAATGATATTGGGATGCCACGCTAAAAAAAAAATTCACTTTATTTTCAATTTACTTTTCACTGCTATGATGACCCTTTATGACGGGTAATGGATTCCTACAGTACAGACACAGTTATGCCATCTTAGTTGTTAATTATTCATTTGAACCCCACATAATGCATTAAAACTGAGATCAAATAGCTATAGAGTATCATTTACTTGTTTTTATCTCTAGCAGAGTTCAAAGACACACACATAATCGTTATCTGTGATGTGGTCAATCTGTATCTGTATCTGCATCTGTAGCTCCGCCAACACCGACCAACCTCTGTCAATTTGTTTACGGACGATTCAACATGTTTAACATGGTCAAGATGTTGAATTGGCATTGGAGCCGTCCAGAAAAGGGTCTAATTGGCTGTTTAGCTTGGCTATTGTTGCTAAGAAGCATTTGATATGATCCTGAGATACAATCCTGGTAGTTAGCAGTTTGCCTTTGGACGATTGGATCTAATAACACAGTATGACCTTCTCTTTTCTCAGCCTCTTTCTTCCTTCAACAACCAGAAAACAGGGAGAATGGGAGGTCGACAAATTATCCATCTTAACAAAGCAAAACAATGCCATTTTGCAAAATGTTATCAAAAACAAAGAGAGAGAGAGAGAGAGAGAGAGAGAGAGAGAGAGAGAGAGAGAGAGAGAGAGAGAGAGAGAAGATCCTATCCTATGAATAATGAGTTTTTTTGACAGTAAAGAGTGGAAAAGAGCACCCGGCCCAGCACTTGAGACAGAAATTCATGACAAGAAAAACAACAGTGCCGACCTTCACAAACTCCGGTGAGTCTGAGAGGAGAGAAGGCTCCTGAATGATGTAGCTGGAGAGGGGCGTGATAGGGTTCTGTTTAGTTGGGCCATGCTGAATGAGGCAAAGCTCAGCAAAGAGAGAGACGGAGAGAAAGAGAGAGAGAGAGATAGAGAGAGAGAGAGAGAGAGAGAGAGAGAGCAGAAGTGAGAAAGAGAGTTTGGGGGAGAGTGCATGGAGTGAAAGGAGACAGAGAGAGTGATAGAAAGAGGGGATGGAGTGACTGAAGTGCAAGGAGAAGGACAAACTGTTGAGGAGCCGTGAGATTAGAGACAGAGGGGAGCGAATGAGAAACTGAAGAATGGAAGATAGACTGGGTGGAGAGGAGGCAGAAAGAGACAGAGAGAGAGAGAGAGAGAGAGAGTAGGGGGCATGCATGAGAGAGAGGAAAGGAGAAAAGAGAGAGAGAGAGACCTATCTAACATCTACCCAAGAAAGAAAGAGTTCAGAGTGACAAAGGTGAAGAGGCAGATGGACAGAGGGAGTGAGATGGAGGGAAAGGATGGAGGCAGCTCCAGGGTAGCTACAGCTGGAGGGAAGCGTGTTGTCCAGTACCTCTCTTACCAGTGGCTGCAGGGTTGGCGTGCTTGGTGTCTATGAAGGGGGTGGTGTCTGGTGGGGTGGGCTGAAGGGGAGGTGTTGTGGATGGAGGCGGGGTAGTGGGGGCGTCTGGCCAATGGGACAACAACATAAACAAACAACACAAAACAATACAGAGTATTGTAGAAAAAAACAAACAGACAGACAACACAAGACAAAAACAAGGAAAAATATGTATAAAATGGAACATTAACAAAAACAAAGAATCAAAGCAAAACAAGGCATATTGGCTATGTAAGGAGCATGTCAGACAGACAAAAAATGTAAACAATGTCATAAATATACAAACAATGAAAATGAATAGCACACAAATAGAATGTTTTAAACTGACAAATCTACAGGGATATTCAGGTGTTTAGCAACAACAAGCAACAACTCACAACCAGGTGTCTGAAATCCTAGGTTTATGAGGGATAAAGTGAAAGTTAAGACTAAAAGCACAGCGTTTCTTGCATGACAATGGATGGGGATAGAGCCAGCAAGGCAACAGACTGGGAGACATATTGTGCTGCTCACGCAGACTGGTGGCACTCTGTAAAGGAACGCCTACACAGCGCTAACTTTAACAGGGCATGGAAGAGGAAAAGCAAAGCAATATTTCAACAAAACACGGCTGCCATTTTGTCAATAACAATGAATTTGAGAGGGAGATTTTATTAATGGCATCATAAGGAGATCCTACAGGTTTAAATAAAGCTAATGAAAGCCGATACCTTGAGTATGTCACTGGCTACTCACCCTTCATATCAAAAGACAGCAGAAGGTTCTACGGACAGCAAATTTCCCTCAGTAGGCTACACTTGTGTTCCTCCCAGCGCAAACTCTGACATAAAGCATCTGCATCATCTTACCACTTCAATGGGCGCTAGCATTGTGAAATGCACTGTCTTTGCCTTTAGCGCACAATATACTGTAAAATAGTCTAAAGCAGTGAAGGCCATGGTAAGGAGGCACATGTGTGCTAATTATTACTGTAATGGAGGGAAAGAACATGCAGTGGCATTTGAGAAGACAGTGGCTAATGCATTCAGCACACAGACAGCACATTTGTGGCAGCCAATTACCCCCCTTCTACTCCTGTGAAGTTGTCACTTTCATAGCAACCGGCATCATTAAGTGCTTCAGTTATCTGTGCTGTGCTGTTGTCCTGACATTTTCACGAGTCAAGAAGTTGATTCCTGGCCCGCCAAAAAGGCTAATTACATTCCTTAGCAGGAGAAAAAGGGATGCAAAATCAAGAGAGGGGAGAATATGAGACTCCTTTATGTGTGTGTGTGTGTGTGTTTCCTGCCCAAACAACCTGACAGTGCTTCCTTCGGCCTCAGACTTAGTTTTGTTTTTAAACATATACTGTTAAAACTTCTGCTGCAGTGCCAATTACTGATTTAATACACATGGAGCTGATTCAGATGTCTATGCTATATACACTGTAATCTGTTTTACTGTTGATCAATATGCACATTTAGCCAGGAGAAACTTTAGTCTTACTGTGTTTTTTATTCTTAGATCTTGCAATCACTCAACTCTGATTCAGCTCATAGAGCCAGAAAAAAGTTAGCAAAACATCTAAGCTTAAAAAAAAGTAACGCTGTGTTCTATACTTAGACTCCAGTCTACCACTCATATATCCATTACATTTAATGCTTAATGTTTCCCCTTGCTATGAATCACTTTACAGCAACGGGAAACAGGTCATAATTTAGAGTTATTCATGTTCCTTTTAAACAGTATTGTCTGCTGGAGATCTGTAGGAGATGTACAGTAAAGATCCTTTCGTTGTAAGGTTGTAAAACAAAAACAGGGTTATCAAACGCAAGCAGTATGTCTCTGTGTGCAGTACGCTGGCTACTCACCGTAGACTACTAGTTTGTATTCCTCATGTGCTGTACCCAGGAGGTTGCTGGCCTCACAGCGGTATGTACCGTTGTCTGTCTTGTTGAGGGAGGTGAAGGTCAGGTCGTGGCCCTCCACAATCATTCTGTCCAGGTCGGGCAACTCACCACCATCTTTGGTCCACAGAACGGGCTCTGGCCTACATAGATGAATGGAAACACACACTTATAAGAGTACCTGTGTTGCAAGGAAGCTGGACCACAAAGTACTGCATAACATACTGAGCAATGGCACACAACTGAACATGATTTAGATTTATAAAGACTATAGGATTACGGTTTAGAGTCATGCAAGTACAGAAAGTCAATGTGCTCTTATAACCTGATAACTAATGTGTTACGATGTACTAATTAGCAAAATTACACAGCAGTAGTAAAGTAAGTTCTACTCCGAGGAATCATGTCTAATTTGCCGGAACGGCAACACAATGACTTACGGAGGGTTTCCCTTGGACACACACTCCAGCTTCAGGAACTGCCCCTCCTGGGGGAATGGCTGGATGTGTATAATCTGCACTTGGGGGGCATCTAGGGCAAAACAAGGAAAAACCACACGAGACTAACTCAGACGCTGTTACCCCATGAGACAAATGCAGTTTTACTGTCACAAACTCTCTCCAAAGGCTCTCCGAGGACACTGGTGTCTGTCTGAACAACTTTGAGAATGCACTGTCTGATATCAGTGCAAATCCAGTCTTTCTCTGTCTGAGTTTCAGTGGATCAAAGCATCCACAAAATGTGCTCCCCAACACTGGGCTTCTCATCATGCCTACACATGCTATCTGGCCCTGCTCCAGGCATGCTAAGCTCCTAGCATGGACCTTTACATTCAGGTCCTGTGTAAAGGCAGTGGTCAGTGTGATTGTAATGCTCTTGATTAGTTCAATCAGGCGTGTTCAGCTAATCAGGAGTGGTGCTGGTGAGTGCAGTCAGGTATGCAGAGTGGGAAGGACAGAAACAACGCTGAGCACTCTGGCCATCAGGAAAACTGAGCTGCGCTGGCACATCGCCGACCTTCAAAATCAGGGCCAAACATCGAATTCTGAGCACTGCCTTGACTGGACTAAGGAATGCTTTAAGAAGAGAGAGTCCTTTTTGAAATTTCATAAGACAGTGTTGGAATGTTTGGATGGAAAGTGGACTAGGGCCAAGGTTACTGTACTGTATATAAGTATAAGTATAAAGACTCAGAGATTTGGTCTCTGCATTTATCCCAATCCGTGAATTAGTGAAACACACTCAGCACACAGTGAACACACAGTGAGGTGAAGCACACACTAATCCCAGTGCAGTGAGCTGCCTGCAACAACAGCGGTGCTCAGGGAGCAGTGAGGGGTTAGGTGCCTTGCTCAAGGGCACTTCAGCCGTTCCTACTGGTCAGGGTTCGAACCGGCAACCCTCCGGTTACAAGTCCGAAGTGTTAACCAGTCGGCCACAGCTGCCCCTAGGTTAGAGGAGAGGTAAGGAGGTAAGGAGGTAAAGAGAGGGCAGAAGAGAGAGGTCGAGACGGTCCTCAGATGTACAGTACGGAGAGAGCGTGAGAGAGGAAGTGAGGTGTATCTGTACTCACACTGCACCTCCAACACCTCGGTGGCCTGCTGTGGGGACGAGGCCAGGGACACGTGGTCCACCTGGCAGGTGTAGGGGATCCCGTCATCATTCTTGGTCACCTTCATCTGCAGCGAGCTCTTCACTGTGTACGTCTTGCCACTTAAATTCACCTCCTTCACACCTTGGCGAAAAATGGACAGTGTATTAAAAGTGATGTCCCTCAATGTCTCATCACTGGAGGGTGAATTCAGTGTTAAGTTGTGTGTGTGTAAATGTACATGAAATGTTAAAGGGAAATCATTTGGTGTAGATGATAAACACTACCATTAGTGTATTTAGTATGACAATGGTAATAACACAAATCAGTGGGTTCTATATTCCCATCTAATTCATTTCGGTAACCTACTCTGACAAAAGCTGCTTTATTAAGTGTGTATTCCCATGGTATTGGTATTTGCGACATAAAAAGGAATGTAGACGTCATATTCTGTCTGTGTCAGACTCTAGATCACAAGGGATTCCTGTCTTAACGGTGCAAATTGCTTTTTAGTTGTCATGAGGCTAATGCATTACTGAGGGATGAGTGGGGTTCAGACAATGCAACCATTTCATGCCTCAACAGCAACAATGTAAACTGTGAAAGCAATCAAAGGAAGTCATTATGTTGAATCAGTGCATTTAGGGAAGCACAGCATTGGTAATTCCCCCATTTCAAATTAAGGCTGAATCAGAGGAGACATTAACAGTCATCACAGGAAGCTTCCCCCTTTCAATGCTTTCCTTAACTTTACATTAAAACATTTAATTGGAATTGTCTTATGGGCTAAAGACAAGTTTCACTGACAAGAATTGAACATTCACTGCTGAGGAAAAAGAGACTTTAAAAGATTAATCAAATAAATAGCACCACTTACAATAAGTCTTGTTGATCCTAGCATGTTGTTGAGAATTGCTTTAAAACTTAAACTGTTTACTATGTTGTTAGTCGCTTGCGTCAGCCAAATGTAATGTAATGTAATGTAATGTAACACAATGCATTAGGAATCTGAAGATATTTTTGACACTTAAGTTGAAAAACAGTTAGGACTTGAACAAATAATCAAAAAGCACAATGACATTGACTGAATAGAAAAAAAAAAACATAATCTCAATAGAGGATGGTGACACACTCCAAGTGACACAAGCAGTCATTAAACATCTCTCAAATTCATCAACCATCTCTCAGAATGAAATCATCCCTAACCATCAGCAGGCCCAAATACTTTCCTCTGCCTGTTCCTCCAAATGATGTATATTCATATATCTGCATCTTTCCTCACCTCGTCTCTGTGAGGACTCAGGAGAGCTGAAGAGCTGTCCTAGCCCCTCTGGTGTTCACTGCAGATGGTGCTCAGGCATGCTGCAGACACGCTTATCTGACAATTAGAGGCTTATTATAAAAGATTGGATAAAAATGAGCGGAATTTTTTTTTAGAAAAAAGGATACAATAACTCAATTAATTACGAAGAAGTAAGAAATAAACACAAAACGTCTGTGCGTTCACCATCTGTCACTTTCTTCAGTAAAATTACAAGGGACAAAGGCTAAAAGCCTTTTGCTGTGACTAGATTCACATGAAGCTGAAGAACAGTATCTATAAAATACTCTTTGCCTTTCCTATGGACATTTCTTCTGTGCAAAGGGCTAATGTGTCTGGTGTCGCTCTTTACAAAACAATAGTTTACGAACTGCCAATACCATTCTCTGAGGAAAGTAAAATAAAGAAATGCTTTTGAAATGCTGTCATTCTAGATTTGTTTTTTCCCTGCAGATTTCCTGAGGGTGAAGTGAATTTCCATAAACCCTGGTCCTTATCTACGCCCCCCCGTCATATCACCGTATGTCACTGGCCAACATGTCAGCAAGCACACTCACATTGCTGTAGGAAACGCAAGCGAGACATTCACAAATATGGATTGTTTTGAATTGGCTCTGGGCTCTGAAGTCAATAAATAAATAGCCGAGATGCAGCTCAAGGCAACATGAGCGCCCTGAGCTATTTGTTCAGACCAGGTCTGACAGGTTTATTAACATTAGCATGAAACAAACACCTACAGTATGTGGTGTTGACACTAAGCTGTCGCAAAGGTTTATTTCATTCTAAATATTGACTTGCTTCATTGACATTCTTCTTGGTTTCTGTTTTCTTCTTTCTGGATCAATCCCATCCCACCCACTCCACCAATATACTGCCACAAACAAACAACAACAAAAAAAAAAAGGAGGAAGAGGTTGAGAGAGGGAACACTCCGTGTAGAGGTCACATCAGGTATCAGACAACACAATTGTGCATACTGGCCAAAGCCTTACATTATCTGGGGGGAGAGTGTTAAGCCTCTCAAAGTATGACAACAATGGATGGATATTTTATGGAATGTATTAGTTGATCCTCTAGAGAAATATTTATTTTATTCTGATTTCAGGAATAGCATCAGGTCCTTTTAAAAGCCAGACTGACGCATTCGGTGGTCGATGACATTTCCACATCCTTCTATGAGCCAAAAGGGAGGCAAAGGCAAACACATTTTTCTTATTAAGTATAAGTATAAGTATAAGTATAAGTATAAGTATAAGTATAAGTATAAGTATATATACTCTTTTGATCCCGTGAGGGAAATTTGGTCTCTGCATTTATCCCAATCTGTGAATTAGTGAAACACACTGCACACAGTGAACACACAGTGAGGTGAAGCACACACTAATCCCGGCGCAGTGAGCTGCCTGCAACAACAGCGGCGCTCGGGGGGCAGTGAGGGGTTAGGGGTTAGGTGCACTTCAGCCGTGCCTACTGGTCGGGGTTCAAACCGGCAACCCTCTGGTTACAAGTCCGAAGCGTTAACCAGTAGGCCACGGCTGCCCCTATTGGTGGTCATTAAGACCTCACTTACTAGTACACCAAAAATGGCCATTTCTGCATTTGGCTTCATGTCGGTGTCAAATGCCTCATTTAAAGTTTTGCAAACAGACGACTAAAAGTCTCTTAACTTTGGACAAGTTGAATTACAGCGGTCACAGCGGTCATCAATGTCTGGATAGACTTTGGACAGTTTTGATTTGGTGTAATAAATTCGATGGAAGACTTTAAACTGTATCAGTGTATCATTGAGGCGGGCACAGGAGGATGTTCCATTAACTCTACTCTGAGCACAGTCCTAGGCTGCATCAGATATCTCCATCTCAAGCTCTTCAGCCCAATCAGTTCTGATTTTATCTAATGACACCAAGCTAAACTAATCAACTAATCTAAAAAAAAAATCTTTTTTTTTTTAAACTCAACGTCACACGTCAATATTCTTCTTTCTATAAGCCATATTTATTTCAGAAACAGTCATTTCTCCTTGCCGCTGAATGTGTCTTCTAATTCCAAGTCAAGCCCAGACATTTAGAGCCGATGGATGAGTCAGCTGGTCTGTGGACTCTCAGACAGACCCCAACAGCAGCCCCTCTGGACTAAACCCCAACCGCTACAAGCTTTTATGCACAGCTAAAAAATGTATGACTAGTTTTAAAGGAAGGCTACCTCTGAAGAGGAGATGGACAGAGACAGATTTATAGCATGAGGAATACCTGGCCAGAGAGAGAAGGAAAGATGGAAAGGAACAGAGGGGCAGATAGGCAACACACAAAATAGTCAGATAGAGTGAGTAGAGAGAGAGAGAGAGAGAGAGAGAGAGAGAGAGAGAGAGAGAGAGAGAGTGCTCTGGATCCAGTCCCTACTAGATTCCTCAAACACATATATGATAGTTTGGCTCCATTTATTCTCAATAGACCTCATTAGAAACATGTACATTTCTGAATCCTTTTAAAACCGCTGTCGTGAAACCTCTATTTAAAAAAGTCAAATCTTGACCATACTATCCTGAGTAATTACAGGCCTATAGCAAAGTAATTACCTTTCCTAAGCAAAGTACTTGAAAAAGTTGTTTGTAATCAACTTAATACCTTCCTCAAAGACAGCAGTATTCTCGAAAAAAATTCCAATCAGGTTTTAGATCAAATCACAGCACAGAAACGGCCCTAGTAAAAAATGGTTAAATACCATAATTTTCCAACTAGCAGCAGTTTATACATTGGTTTTGCAAAATTTCTTCAGCTATGAGGTTATATGTAAACTGTATTACAGGCCCTAGACCCAACAGCAAGACATACAACATAAAAAAAGAAATAAATACATAAACACATACAAACATACTCTGATTCATGAGAGTCTTAACAAGCACCCATACCAATGTTTCCACAAATATGATTGATATCTGACCGAGCTGCACCTGGGGCTTGTGAGCATCATTATAATACAATAATAATAATAATAATATAATACACGGAGGCAGTTAATATGGTATTAATATAGTTTCATTTTTTTTAACTTGCGTAAAACACTGTCCTGTGGCTTATACACAATGCGGCTTATACACAGGAAATGACTGTAAAGTTTCAATCCTTGTTCTTCTAGATTTGAGTGCAGCATTCAACATCATTGACCATGATGTTTTAATTCACCGCCTTGCAAAATGGGTTGGTCTGTTAAACTGTTTTAAACTGGTTTCAAACCTACATTACTGGCAGAGATTTTCACAGTATGTCAGTCTATAGGATCATGTGTCTGTAAAACATGATTTGCCCTCCTGTGTGGCCCAAGGGAGCTGTCTTGGTCCTTTGCTTTTTTCCCTATATATGCTTCCGTTAGAAAACATCATATGTCAGCATAATGCAAACTTCAACAGCTATGCAGACGATACCCAATTATATATTTCTGTGGAGCCAACAAACCCAGATGGCTTTGCTCTCTTCTCACATGCTTAGCCTCTATTAATCAGTGGATGAGCAATATTTTTTTAAAACTAAACTACGATAGTTTTGGTTGTATAGTATAAGTATATATACTCTTTTGATCCTGAGGGAAATTTGGTCTCTGCATTTATCCCAATCCATGAATTAGTGAAACACACACAGTGAGGTGAAGCACACACACGTGAGCTGTACAACAGCGGCGCTCAGGGAGCAGTGAGGGGTTAGGTGCTTTGCTCAAGGGCACTTCAGCCGCTTCCTACTGGTTGGGGTTCAAACCGGCAAGTCCAAAGTATACTATACTTATAAATACTATACTATACTTATACCATACATGCTGATGTTTTAATTCACCGCCTTGCAAAATGGGTTAGTCTCTCTGATAATGTTTTAAACTGGTTTCAAACCTACATTACTGGTAGAGAATTTTGGACCAAAAGAGATGGTTGGACCAAAATCAAAATGAGACACCGTTCTTAATAATCTTGGGAACCTGCAAGTCAAATTAAAAGTAACAAGCCTAGGTGTCATTTTAGATACAGAGTTAAGCTTCAAGCCCCATATCAGTAAAGTTACCCAGATTCCACCTGAGAAACATTGCCAAAGTGTGCCCTTTTTTAACACAACAAGATGCAGAGAAATTAATCCATGCCTGTATCAGTAGGTTAGACTGCTGAAATGCACTTTTTACTGGTCTCCCAAAAAAGCAAAGAAATTGTAACTCATACAGAACTCTGCTGTTAGACTTTTAACTAAGACCAAGAAGAGGGAACACATCAGCCCTGTGTTACTGGCTCCCTGTTTCCTATAGAATTGATTTTAAGGTTCTGTTAATGACTTACAAAGCTCTAAATGGCTTAGCATCTTCATCTTTGAGCTTTTAATATCCTATCAACCACATAGGAACCGTAGATCTTCCAATGCTAATCTTTTAATTGTGCCCAAAGTGCTCCACAAGCAAAGCGGAGAAGCTGTCTTTATTCATTATGCACTGAGGCTTCGGAACACCCTGCCTCTGTACATCAAACAGGCCAATTCTGTAAACATATTTAAAAGAGACTTTATTTTTGTATAATGGAGCTTTTAGTTAACTCACTTTTACCCTGTAACTTCACATCAATTCACATTTTACTGATGCTTTTTATTTCTGCTATTTACAGGGTCTTCCTATTTTCACTACATTAATTGCAATGAATGTGTATCTATGTCATGTGAAATCTCATTTTTACTTAACTCTAAATCTCTGATGTTTTATTTACTGATTTGCTTGTTTGTTTGTTTGTATTATTACAACTTTTCTTTTTTCTTCTCTTTCTTTTGTCTCTATTATTGTGTTAAATGCTCCAAACGTAAAGCACTTTGAGTTGCATTCTGTGTATGGTGCTATACAAATAAAGCTATAAATAAAAGCTTTACCATATCCTAACTTGTACATACTCACAAAGGACATTGGCTAAAATGTCCCAGAGCTTCAAGAAAATAATGACAAATATAGACCTCACGTTGCAGAGAGAAAGTCACATTGAAGTGCAACACAAAAACACAATATCCTTGTAATTACATATAACTTGCACTAAAAAAGCAATTCAGTTCTGCCAAAGTGCCAAAGAAAATCAACATAAAAGACATCCCATTGAAAGTATGTTCTTGTATTCATAAACCAGGTAAAACACAAAAGTTCTGATGTCAATCTGACAAGCGAATTCTTAAGAACTGCTAGCATTTAGCTTTGTTGAATAGAAAGTTGAATAGAAAATCTCTCTCGAACACATACACACACACACACACACACACACACACACACACACACACACACACACACACACACACACACACACACACACACACAAAAGACAACAGCAAACAAAGAACCACTTTCCATTACATGTGTCCTTGGAAGAAGCTGCAAGTTTGATAACTCCCAGAACTCCCCTCATGTTTCATCACAAGCTGTTTCTCCACCACGGTATTCATTAATTCACCAGTCTGTAGCTGTGCACTGCATCGCAATACAACCACACTTTTGGGATCCAAATGTAACATGGACAAAATAATTGGACGAGACATCATCTGAGACGAGGTGTTCAAAAAAGGTGTGGTATCCAATGAGATGATTTCCATGAACAACAGACTTAGATTTCATCTACTTTCTCTTTCTATCGTTCTGTATGGACTTCCTTCAGACGCATAATTCATTTGACTGATTATGCACTACCAGGATTTTTCCTCTCAGTATTTCTTGCCTCTGTTAGAGAAGGTGTTTTTTTCCCAGGGAAGATTTGGTTGACAGAATCAAAATTAAGGTCAGGGTTTCTCATTAATATTTATGAAAGCAAACACCAAACTCCTATTCCTACAAGATAAATACAAACATGCACACACCCACACCCACACAAACACACACCTGACCTATTCCACTAGAGACACACATACACGTGCAGCACAATTGGATGTGCAAACACACACACACACACACACACACACACACACACACACACACACACTCTCTCTCTCTTCTCTCTCTCTCTCTCTCTCACACACACACACACACACACACTCTCACACACACACACACACAAACACACACACACACACACACACACTCTCTCTCTCTCTCTCTCTCACACACACACACACACACACCTCACACACACACACACAAACACACACACACAAACACACACACACACACACACACACACACACACACTCTCTCTCTCTCTCTCTCTCTCTCTCTCTCACACACACACACACACACACACTCTCTCTCTCTCTCTCTCTCTCTCACACACACACACACACACACAATTCACACACTAATTGGAGTTGTGGAATTGTATCCATAAATGAAGGGCTTTTGTAAGTTCTGTAGCTCTGGCCTCAGGAACAGCTACTTATCAAAGCTTTGAAACAGCATTTACATACAGAGATTTTGTTGAAGGTTTTGGAATCAATGTTAAGTATTACAATGCAGAGGTTTGTTGAAATACAACTGAATATAGATGAGCCACACTGTCAAGGGTATAAGAGAGCACTGCTGGATTTGCACGATGCCCTCTTTAAACATTAATCAAGGAGAAGGTCTACTGACACGTGGGGAAATGTGTGTATGGTGCCTGAACAGTCCACGATGTGCATATGGCATCATGATGATACTGGTATCTTTAAAGGGATAAGACCAAGAGCTGATCAAGTAAAACTTGTGGTCTCTAGGTCACAGAAAGATACTGAAAATTCAGTGTTTCCTTATGGTTATAAACTGTTCAGATAACAATGTAAAATATCATGAATCGCAAACATGGTTATGTATAATAGGACTTTATACTTTGCAGCAACTGATTGATTAATGTCCATACAGTCCTTCATTACTATACAGAATGCACGAGACTAACCAAACACATCTTATGATTCATAACGTTGTTATCTCATAAACATTCATTTCAGAGGCACCCTTTCATCTAGACTTGCACAGTAATCCTGTATCAATATCATTATCATTCACAATCTATCACGTTAATGTTCACAGGAGGAGTGCAGGTTAGGAAAATAAATGAAGAAATGCTTAAAAAAAAAAAAAACCTCCCTCTCCGAAGGTACCACTCAGCCATAAAATGCATTGACATTTTTTAATCAGCACTTCATGACACAGACTTCAGGGGGATCGACAAGCAAAACAAAATTGTACAGAATTGCAACAACATCCTTCTGAAGGGAGAGATACGGCAGAGGCAGAGGAAAACAAATTTACAGCCTCCACTTTTGACATGGACAACAGATTTCACCTGATGCACTTTCTCCCTGTCAGTAATCTAAATATGCCTCGCCCTGTGTGTGTCTGCATGTGTGTGCGCGCACACATGTGCTGTCTCTCTGTCTCTCTGTCTCTCTCTCTCTCTCTCTCTTTCCTCCTTCTCTCCCTCTGTGTCTGTCTATCTATGTGTGTGTATGTGCGAGTCTCTCTCTCTCTCTCTCTCTCTCTGTATGTGTGTATGTGTATGTGTATGTGTATGTGTATGTGTGTATATGTGTGTGTGTGTGTGTGTGTGTGTGTGTGTGTGTTTGAGCCCACGCTTCCCCTCCATCTGCATTGGTTTCCTGCTCCTCTCTGTTTCTCATCTGCTGTTGCCTCCTCTCCCCAGGTTGTCGTGGAGCAGCAGAGTCTCACACACAGACATGTTAGCTTATTGCACTCATCAATCACGCGCGGCCGGCTGACATATTTGATCTTAATGAAAGCAGCTAGCTCTAATGGAAACGGCCAAGGCTGACAGCGGAGGATGTTGCACGATCCTCTCGGTGAGGCCATCGCCATGCGCACGTGTGTCACTGTCTGATGTGTTCCTAAATCCTCACTTCCTGAGACGGTGTTTAGAAGTGGGCGAAATTCATCTCGCGATGTGCTACAATCAAACATGTGCCGAGCCAAATGAGGGGAACAGGAAAACAAATGTGATCGTGGGACAAGTCAAGAAAATGGACAAATCAATCCTTTTTAGGTCAGCCCCATGTTTTCTGTTCTCAAATGCCTTTCTTCAGAGGGCGTCCAATAACATTTTCTCCTGATTAAGTTTGGGTGACCTGTCCTGTCTGGACTCATGACCTTAATTATTACAAAGACGATTAGTAAAGTTCAATTAATAAACTTCACCGCTGACCTTTCAGTCCACAAAAGGGTGCTTATACAACTACCGCAGTTAGACTGATGACGACCAGTGATCTTCTGATTGATGAAAGGTAGTAGTAAACACAATACACCGTATTTCAACAATACACAATCACAACATTCTCTACTACTGTCTGTTGCTCATTAACATCTAGACTCTGAAATAACAGGTGTACCGGTATATGGATACTTTAAATAACATACATGCTGCTGTTGAGAATTGCAATCCCTCATCATACTTGAGTCTAAGCACAGACTCTCCTCTCTTTGCTTTGAGGTGCCCACTGGAGACTGAGTAATCAACGCAGTGCAAGACACTCTCTCAACGTGAATTAGACGAGCTGTATTTTTAGAAAGCAAAAGCATGGCGCCCAACAAAAGGGTTGGCTTGATCTACGGAGAGCCAGAGCACAGGGGTGATGAAAAAAGGCAGAAAACAGAAAAGAAGAGCTGTGGTTTGAAATTGCGGTCGCCTTGGCTCTCCATGATCAACCGAGGAGATCATCAATCAAAACAGAATTGCTTCTGGGGAATGGAATTTGAGATGATATCTGATGTTAGGTGACTTCTTTTTTTTTGCCAAGCCAGTAAGCAAAAACAGTGTGTGTATGGACCCTTTCAAGAGAGTTCCATTATCAGCATCATAGTTGGCCCCACAAGACTTCCTTTTTAACATTCCATATGTTATCTTAATGCAGAGGAAGTAGATTGGGGCCCAAATAGAACGTTCAAGCATTGTTTTTGTTTACCTTGTTGAAAGGGTCTATAGTGCCAACGGGGACAAATGAGGACAAAAAACAAAAATCTTTGATGCATGCATACTAAAAATAAATGTTAACAGTTTTTGATTTCCTGATGACTTGTAACTGATTTGAAACAAGTTTGAAAATAAAGTCAGAGTTTGTATCTCTGTGTCTCAATGACAATGAGTGTGGTTATAAGAAATCCAAGACTCCACTGACATCATCAACAACAGAGAAAGAAATGAAATGCCACTTGCTCTCTGCCACTGGCTTGTGCTACAAGTAAATGAATGATCAAACAAATCTCAAAAAGGGGAAAACTCAATACACTTTCTTGAATTCCTACTTCTGTTTATCTGTTGAAATGACTGTGGCTTGTGTTCAGAGAAAATAAAAACCACTATCACCAACGGCAAAATAAAAAGCAAATTTTCCATTCCATTATGATATTGATGATAAGACATGGTGCGGTCCTCACCTGGGACCTCGTTCCCATTCCTGAACCACCGGATGTCTGCGGCGGGCTTGCTGCCGGACGTCACGCAGGTCAGAGTGACCTGCTGCCCCTCCATAAGTGGGTTTGTCAGGCCCAGGATCTGAGGCTGGTCAGGGACTCCTGTGGTGGGGGGGGTGCAACGGAAATGGAAAGGAAAGCAGAGATGCAATTACAGTGCACCACTTTTATCATTACATGCGTGTCTCTGTGTGTGTGTGTGTGTGTGTGGGTGTGTGTGTCCTGTTGTGCTTTTCCTCAGGTTTGCTCAGGAAAAACAACAAAAATAATCTCCTCCCTTAGTCCTAAGCAACCCTACTGGCAGTGCCGCCTGCATGGCTGCAGCTTCCTGACAGACACAGAGGTGCAGAAAGACTTATCTGCTAGCCAGCTCTGCCTTCAGCAAGACTCACACTTATGCCTGACAATCACAAATTCAGACAGCCCTAGGCAGGAGATGTATATCTGCTAGACTGTCATATCTCATTTCTGCTGAGTCACATACATACAGTATTATACAATACCAGGAAAAGAACATTTATTTAAGATTGGATGCAGTGATACTTATTTAAATATATTATAACAGTAATATTTTTACTATATTATTAATTCAGATCTACATCATATGCAATCTCAAGAGGAGTACATCAGTAACCAGGAGGATACGTTGCCTGCGATTGCACACACCAAAACATGATAGTGTGGTTTTCATGGGGTAATCTTTATGATAAAGCAGCACAGCTGAAGGATATATCCAGAGTTTACGTATACAATGATGCTGCAACAACCTGCCTGTGCCTATGTACAGTATGTAAGAGTTATGGATGGGAAAAACACAAACACATGTGCCCGAGGCTCTAAGTCAGTTAGATTGAGTGCTGTTCCTGGGGAGAGTTGTTTTGGGTACACATTAATTAAAAAAGAATTTTCCCTGTATTTCACTCGGCCCATTTAACATCACATCCTGAAACAGTTGTATTCATACCCACCGTGAGTTAGCTTTAATAATCTATCTGCTTGACCACAATTCAATAATATGAAATCCTAATGGGGTCCATCAAATATAGATAATCAGATAAGATAATTGGGCATCCAATTAGCTAGGAAATACACAATTAAATGATATTTGTGGGATAATTTAAAAATGAGAGCCACTAGTGCTTGGCACATGGTGGCAAAAAGTGCATCTAATTTCATAAATGTGATTAATATAATTAGACTATCTGCTGAAGTCATTCCAGCAGAAAGCAGAATGTCATAAATTGGGCATTCGGGAAGATGGGCAAACTGGCATAATTACATGCTGCTCATGCAGAAAAAGGTACACAAGGTCCTTCTGAGGAAAATAAAATGAGTAGAAAATGCAGTAAATATTGTGAGACTTCAACGCCACTAAATACTCTAAGATGACTAACCAGAGACACAAGATAGCCTATGTAGCCTATGTCCACCCAGTTCCTTCTAACACTTTGTATGGTCAATTTCCACCCAGCTCCTTCTAATTTTCCTTTTAAGCTGATATTGCCACTTACATACTTACATTTTGAGTGCAAAGTAAAGACTGTGTAATGTGAGGGGGGATTTTTTGGCTGCTGAGCTCAAATGTGAACCTTTTGCCAGGATGGAGGATTGTCCCTTTAAGTGATGAATGTAAATGTGTGTGTGTGTGTGTGTGTGTGAGCTTACTGTATGTGTGTGTGTGTGTGTGTGTGTTTGTGTGTGGTGTGTGTGTGTGTGTGCTTACTGTGCACGGTGAGGAAGGCCTTGGCAGTCTTGACGGGCATGGTGAAGAGAGAGCATGTGTACAGGCCCTCGTCGGAGAGGGACACCTCACTGATGCTGATGGTCAGCTCCTGAAACGAGGCTCGCACCAGGTTAATCCGACTGTCCCTCAGAGCTGCGGATGAAAGGGAGGGAGAGAGGGCGTGGGGTGAGAGGGAGAGAGAGACAGTGAGAGAGAGAGAGAGAGAGAGAGAGAGAGAAATTATATCCCTGATCAGTGATAGTTTGATAACAAAAATTCACTGTGATTTTTCCTCAACATTGTATAAATATGCAGTAAAAATTGAGGCTAGTTATTTGATCCAAAGAGACTCAAAAAAACATTAAACATTATAAGGTTGACATCATATGGTGCTATGGCTGTATGCATAAATCATAAGTTAGAAGCGTTTAATGGGTCTAAAAGGAGTACTATTAGTGGTAAAATAAAGTGTGAATACAGACAAACCACTGTTTTGTGCTATCAATTGCACCTGCATGTTTATTTTAACAGTGGCAGAAGGTTTGCATATGGGGGATGATGATAATGATGATGATAATTATGATGATGATGGTGATGGTGATGATAAGCATAATCACAGTTTTGTTTGAAGCTGCACCCTGTCACCGCTCAAACGCACCTCTCCTTTACAAAATGATGCCGATTATCACTGGGCCATTTTCTTCTGGCTTATTCTTAATCATTTGCCTATTACTGTATATGCCACTGCTGTCTTCATTTAGTGAAAGAAGGTTTTTCATTAAAAAAAAAAATACAAGTCAGTCATGCCAGTAAAAACTTAACACTAAACTTCTTTTCTATACAGTGTGATGCATTAACAGTGAAAAATGTGGAAAAAATGTGAAAAAAGTATTAGGGCACTTCCAGTCCTTGCTCAGCCCTTTACCTGCCACTAGCGCTAACAGGGCTGAAAGGCAGGCCGCAGCCCTGGTGACATGACAGTACTGGGCCACACACCTCTGCATACACTCTGAGTGGCTGTCCCAGGCTGCTCACTATCACTGACTTCCTAAGAGCAGATCTGTCCAGATGTAAACTGACCCTGTTCTTGGGCAGAACACCCACCCACAGTCACCTGTCTAAGGTGGGTTGAAAGACAAGATGTGTGCACCAGAGGAAATAAACAAAACCTCTGCTGTTGTGATGTGATCATGCCACAGCACTACAATAAACTACTTCAATGTGCATAAAAATGTGCTGGTTTTACTCTATCCTAAATTACTCTTATTTTTAACAGTACTGTAATTCACCTTTGACAAAATCATCAGCTTAATACTTAGACTATAACTCTACCTATACTTGCACTTTATAAGCCTATCTGAGAGTCTGTGTGAGATGCAAGATCCAGCAGCTGCAAGCCTGCTTTCTTTAGTCTCCTCTCTCCTCCTGGCGTGCCATGGTATTGTCTTGGTGTTAGAGCTATATGCACCAGCTCAGGGTTTCTACAGTAAACACTTCAGACGGAGAGTGGCTGGTAATTAGCAACTCTCTGTGTAAATCTACCCCTAACTCACACTGTCAACTCCAAGCCCCCCATTGGAGGGGAAAACACTACTTCTTTCTCACTGGGTCATTTGAGGAACTGACAAAACACACACACACACACACACACACACACACACACACACAAACACAATTTCTCTTTCTCTCTCGCTGTCTCACTCTCTCCATACTACCCTATTTTTCTTGCTTTCGGTTCCTTTCTCAGCCTCTTTTAACCACTCCTCTCTCTTTGTTTCTCTCTCTGTCTCTCTCTCTCTCTCTTTCTCTCGCCCAGTGTAATGGCCCACTAGGTCTTCTGCTTGTTGCTCCCATTTTTGTTAGCAAGTGTATCAGCAGGCTAGGCTAGAGATCATCTCATTTACTGACGCGCTGTACCGGCGCGCAGGTGTCTGAACAGCTAAATGGGCTGCATCCTCTCAGGTCTGGGGACCATTCTTACTTTGGATTCTGTTCCACAGCAGTGAACAGCACTATTAGTTGTTTGTGGTAGATTCATTGCCAGCAAGTCCTTTTACAGTGTAAAAGAACACTTATAGCCAAGGTACTAAATTGACATCACCAAGTGAAGATTTTGTCCATTTGTTTGTGCACTCATTCTGCTGTTTCTCAAATCAAAAAGTGTAAGCAAACTTTAAGAGTGCCTTTAAAGTTAGCAAACAGTTGAAAGACTAAGCAAACTTTGAGGAACCTTTGCAAGCAGCTCTAGGGTCATCCGAATTATGAATGCATCAAAGGCTATGACCACTGCTACATATTAGATCAATGATCCAAAACAGCGGTCTGAACTGGGCTGGGAAATTGAGGCTGTTGAATAATAGATCTGTGGAGTAAAAATGTTTCATATTCAGCTGGGTGCGATTAGATAGGAAAATGGCACCTGACCTCTGGTCTCAGTGACCAATGTGTGTGTTTTGTGTGTGTGTGTGTGTGTGTGTGTGTGTGTGTGTGTTTGTGTGTGTGTGTGTGTGTGTGTGTGTGTGTGTGTGTGTGTGTGTGTGCAGTGTGTGTGTGTGTGTGTCCATGTACACCTGTTGCCTCTCTTTAGTGACGTGATCTCTTGACTCATACCTATGCATGACTTGATATCCTCGTCAAGAGAACAATGTCAGATTTAATAGCAACAGACTTAAATATGCTAAAACATCTCTGCTTTATATGTGTTAATGTAGTATTAAAACAGATAAAAAAAGTGTCAAAATCTTTTAAATGTTTTTGAGAAACAAAAATTGTACAGGTGAGAGTGGTGTGTAGGCAGTGTACCAGTGTTGATTGCAAAGCAAGTGACTTCTCCCTCTAGCCTTCGCAATTATTTTTTCAATATCGTGCTCGGTTGAGCATTTTTAATGAATGCATAACGCAGGCACTCATGTGCCTAATGGCATTTTGCCTTTTAAGAAGCTAATTAAAATACAAGTTTACATAATAACCTATACCATCTCAGGTGAGTGGCAGATGTTTGCAATTAAAATGTGACATTCGTGACATGAAAGAGAGAGAAAAAAGAAAACGACACAAGAAATGACTACAACTAATGTGGGCGCAGTGAGCTGCCTGCTACAGCAGTGAGGGGTTAGGTACCTTGCTCAAGGGCACTTCAGCCATTCCTACTGGTCAGAGTTCGAACTGGCAACCCTCCGGTTACAAGTCCGAAGCCCTAACCAGTAGGCCACGGCTGCCCCCAAGCTGAATACAATTTGGTAATGACAGTTGGTTCTGTGATGGATCTATTGGCTGATGCTTTGAAAAAGGCAGTTCATCTGATGGCACTAGCCTTAGGGTTGCTTCTTCTGAGAGAAAATGTCACCTACCTTAAAAATCTATTGTGCAATAGGGTGGCACATAAAACTGAATTGAATTTAAGTGAAAATTTGTGAAAATGCAAAAAAAAAAAATAGAGCAATAAAAAAAAAAAATCCTGGAAGGACTGTCTTTAACTCCTAATACAAAAACAAATGCACAATAACACATTTGCTGAATGCTTCTGTCCTATTAGTAAAAGACTGTATTGACTATTATGGGATGGATGTGGTTTCATCACCATGCTGCTGAGCAAACCCTGCTCGTGACACTGCTCAGAGACAGTGGAGCCGCTCCAAGCATGCTCCTGTCATAGCATCTGAAAGAAATGTCAGACACTTGGCCAGTCTTTGTGTTCTACACCTCATTAAAACATCCAATTTACTGAAAAAAAAAAAAAAAAGAAACAAAACCCCTCTTCGCCTGAATCCCCTGTTGTACAACCTGCGTGCGTTTTGACAAAGAACATTTTGCAACCTTGGAGCAGGAGCAAGAAAAAAAGAAAGAAAACAACAACAAAAAAGAATGAAAACAATAACAAAAAAGAATGAAAAAAACAAAACAATTAAGATGGATTGGAGCCAAGCTGAATACAACCCTGACAGAATCCATTTCCCAGCTAATGTCTTAATGTATGCGGGGATGCTTTATGCACAATTCCTGACTCTCACATGTTTGAGTGTGAGTGTGTACAGTGTGTGTGTGTGTGTGTGTGTGTGTGTGTGTGTGTGTGTGTGTGTGTGTGTGTGGCAGTGCGTCTGGGGCCAAGGCTTGGGCCTGGACGTGCCAAGACCACTGCTGACTCTTACAATGCATGACGGGTCCATCTCCTCATTAGTTTGGAGTCTAATCATGAACACGTTTGGCAGGAGGTTGTATGTTGTATTATATAAAACCGCTCCCCTCACACACACACACAGACACACACAGACACACACACACACACAGACACACACACGCACACACACACACACACACACACACACACACACACACACACACACACACACACACACACACACACACACACACACACCTCTGAATTTCCTTCTGGCTGCCAACAGTGGCTGAGGAGCGGACGAACTGAGAGCTGAGAGCGTACGCTTTGAACAGGACGCCCAGGTGGGTTCAATTTAAGTTCTCTTTCCGAACGATAATAGCCACCACTGGGCTACACAAAGAGGTGCCTAGGCACGTTTATTTGTAAAGAATATCTCGTTCACCAGTGTTTTTTTTAGTGGAATAAGACAATAGGTGGGATAAAACAGAGAAGCACTAGCCCCGTGGGTCATCCCTGCAAAAATCCAGGATACTGTATGTTAGGTCAAGACTGATCCCCCAAATCCCCCAACCCTCCCCACACCCATACACACACAAACCTCATCTAAAAAAAACTCCACAAATCGGCTGATTGCGCTATCTTTTCCAAGATCAGAGTTCCTATCCGTACACACATCACATATCGCACACAGACACACCCACCCAAACACACACACACACACACACACACACAGAGAGAGACTTGGCATGCAAAGTGAGTACGGCCAGGTTCAAAGACTTCACAACACCAGTCATCAACGTTTGATCTAAACACAAACAAAATGAAAGAGTGTAAGTGCTCACAGTGCCTAACGATATGTAGCATAAGATAAGAGCAATCATAATTTCAACAGACCTCTCTCTTTTAAAGGGATTATTGAGCGCCACAAACCACCCAGGAGAGGAAAAGAAAGACACTTCCTCCAGTCGCTTGTATAACAGCCATTATACAATCAATACCAGGCAGGTGGAGAGAAATAGAGTTTGGGGGAAAAGTAACACTAACAACTGCTCACAGAACACACCCGTTAAAAAGTGACTATTTCACAAAGAGTGCGATTTGGACGAGACAAAGCTATTTCATTTCTGTATCAGTTATAATATGTGGTACATAACATACATACATAAGGAGTGACAATGGACTAGATATGCTGCACCTTCTCCATTCAAAAAGCAACACAGTGGCATAAACACGGCAAAGCCAGGGGGAGATGCGCATTTAACCTGGCTGGCAGGCACACAAAGCACAGCAGATGCAGAGAGAGAGAGAGGGAGGGGGAGAGAGAGAGAGGGAGGGAAAGAGAGAGAGAGAGAGGGAAAGAGAGAGAGAGAGAGGGAGGGAGAGAGAGAGGAAAGAGAGAGAGAGAGAGAGGGAGGGAGAGAGAGAAAAGGGAGGGGAGAGAGAGAGAGAGGAAGAGAAGGAATATAATGGCAAGATGGCCTTCTTAGCCATGCTTTTCTTTAACTCAGTGGAGAGCTGGGAGAGGCACACAGTGATTATCCAGTTCTTTCCTGCATTTCTCAGTAACAAGTGGTCGTAAATCAATGTGGACAGTAGCAATGCCACCCAGGATTGCCTATAAATAATGTGTTCAGTTCTGTCCTCACAGTGGAGTAACTACATACAGTAAATGTATATTAGGGACAAATTACTGGCCATATTGACCAGTAATTTGCACCAAAGTAGGTGGCCAGTGTCAGTTTTCTGCCGGTCAAGTATTACTGACGAGAGCAAGTTTAAACCCTGTATGCTGTATGCGAGTATGCTGCTATCCTTGCTGCGTAATCAATCAATTACTCAATTAGTCAATCTGACCTGAACTGATTATGATAAGTGTACTATGAACAACGGTTCTGTTCCATATACAGTTAACTTCTCTTGCTCAGGATCAGGTGTTGTGTAATCGGCTACTGTGTTGATTCTCCCAAAGTCAATCCAATACTTCTCTGTTTGACACATACAAATGCACTATTTTCACTGCAGGAGTAAAAGCTTGCATTTCACACTTGGGTGGTTTGCAGGTCTTTCTATTCCTTAAAGCAGCAGTAGTATAGCCTCTCTGTGCTTTCTTCATCAACAGGACAAGCAGCTCTCATAGCTGTGAGCATAAAGGACACCAGCTGCTTGGAAATCTGTTTTTTTTTCTTCCTCTCTCTCTCTCTCTCTCTTTCTCTGCCTCTCCTCTGTGTACAAAGTGTTTGTTATGGTGAGTGTTTTTCACAGCTTGATAGTAAATGCTCTAAATCTCTCTGAGAATTCTCCCTGGCCAAAGCTGTGAAAATCTGCCTCCATCGCTGCCACACTTCCACCAGTTCCTATTTTTCATTTTCACTCCAGCATCGTGGGCTGCTGCAACCCAACCCCTGCACACCTGCCTCTCCCTTATACACACACACACACACACACACACACACACACACACACACACACACACACACACACACACACACACACACACACCCCTTTGAACCCCTACCTCCTATCCCTTTTCTCACTGGCGCACGGTTAACAACGATAAATAGAATGAAACCATTTTCATGCCAGTCCCTTGGCACGCTACCGCCGGCTGACGGATTGCTAACGCGCCCACGACAGCGTGGCGAATCGACGAGAGGCTGTGAGAGCTGTTCTCGCACTCTCGCCGTGATGGAAACCCGTGGAGGAGGCTTAGAGACGCGGGGGTGAAAGGTCACTCAGCATACAGTATCACCCCTCTTGGACGCTCGCTGGCAGCCCGTGGTGAAGATAAAGTCAGCGAATAGTGTCAGGTGAAAACGGGATAGGGGGTGGGAGACGTGTCCCTGGCTGCCTACAGAAGCAACAAGGGTCCAATTCGATTTTCATGGGCAGACATGCACAATCCACTTATAGAAAATACAAGGCTAGCCTTGGGGCCTGTTGTCAAGGTAAAATGAAATTTGATATGATGACAGACAGTAAATCACGGTTAAATGTGTTGAAATTGTTACAGTAAATTATCTAGATATGTATATAAACAATCTATAAATTAAATTATATTAAATGTATAATTTGTTTTCTTCTGAATGAACGTAAGGAACAAAAGGCGATGATGACTGCTGGCAGATTGGTGATGAACATCTTAGCGTCTGTGAAAGACTTGGTGACTTTGGGAGCATATTTAAGCAGCTCAGGCCAAACACAGACAAACAACAAAGACTGGACTAGACAACAATAAGCCCAACTTTAAATTATCTGAATGTTCTAGACATCGGTGTGAATAATCTCGATCACCTAACCCTTAATTAAAAAACTAAAATCAGATTAACAACACATTAAGTCCACTCAAAGGGTAAGATCCTTGTCTCTTAAGTAATCAGATGGGTTTAATTTTTAAATCTGATTAGTCCAGCATTTTATTCCCATCTGGATTTGTCTTCTTGAAGTTCAGCAGACCAAAAGCAAGAATAACCCTGTTATTATGTCCAGAAAATCGTAGAAGGTCGCACTTGTTTGGCAAGATAGATTTCTGTCTGTGCACACTTGGCCCAAGGACAGCCTAGTTTGAATGGAAAGAGCCTGGTAATTGTCATGCAAAATCACCAACCACCGACTACTGCTCTTGCAAACCATTTGTTTCTTATTGCTGGACACACTAATAAATAACCTTGCTCATGCATGTTTGAATGGAAGCATATTACACACTCCCGGGAGATGGTGGACATTCACTGAGATTGTACCTGCTGGATTTCTCCAACACACCTGAGAGAACGAGAAGAGAGGAAAGAGAACAGCACACATCACACACTCCTTGGCACTTTGGGAGCAGACGGTCTAGGGCTGGGACTAAACTTGCCAGCCCTTGCCCCCTTAACAGCCGCACAGGAGACAAGTGACCCTCCCCCTGCTGAGCAAAGCCTGGCTGGGTGTCAGAGCTGAGATGGCATGTACCCCCCAACCCCTTACCTTTCTTGTCCCCGAAGAAGAGGGTCTGCTGTGCGGGGTTTGACCACTGGAGGGAGGTGTTGTCGTTGTGATCCACGCTGCAGGTCATGGTGGCTGTGCTTCCCTCCGTCACCGTCATGTTTTGGACGATGGGGAACTGCCCTTGGCTTCCTGCACAGACAGAGAGAGAGGGAGGGAGAGAGAGAGAGAGAGATGGAGAGAAAGGGACAGAGAGAAACAGAAAAGAACAGAGATAAAGGTAGAGAAGAGAGGGTCAGTCAGGGATGTGGATAAATAATAAAGCAGAACTCAGCTCTGAGTCACAGACGAAAACAGCATGGAGCAGTCACTTCTAAGACCATGTGAAGAGGAGCAGTAAGGCACACACATACACTCACCCCTGCACACACTCACACTGCCACACACTCACCACTGCACACACACACACACACTGGCTGCTACACCTGATTATGGAAGAATGGCACTGATCATCTGGGCACGCTCTGTCTAGGACCTCTGACTTAGTCTACAGTTCAGCTTAGCTGTCTGTGCATTCAGTTGGTTTGTGACATACCATTAGTTTACAACCTACTTCCCTGCCTAGCTGTCTGTGCACTAGGCAAGACACATTTATTTATATAGAGCATTTCATACACAATTCAATGAGCTTTACATAAATTCAATGTGCTTTACATAAACAAAGGCAAAGAATGGTGGTATATGAAAGCATCAAAGGACACAACAAAAATACAGTTTTAAAAGACTTTTCCATAAGCTTAAAGATTAAATGTTATTCTATTGCTGTACCTGTATTGCTGTAGCTCTTTAGCTTAAATGCTATTCTATTGTTGTAAGTCGCCTTGGACAAAAATATCTGCCAATTGACAAATGAATAAATGTAAATTTAAATAAAAAGCAGCATGCATAAATAAGATAAAACATGCAAATACAAATAATCTAAAATATTCCCAACAACCAACAGTGTTATTTGGTTATTATTAGGTTGCATCTGCATTATCAACAGTTATATTGAGGGTGCATTATCAAGAGTACTAAGGTGAATCGTAGATACAGAAGCTCATTTTCTATATCTATGAGTTCGATAGCTTCTGGTCTTTCTGGTATGGTGTCCTTAATTACTGTAATGACTCTCTAGCAGCACAATGTACAGACAGCCCTTCATTAGATGTGGTCAGTTCTTGTATAACAAGTCTAGCTGCTCTATTGTATATGTACAGTATAACCCTACAGAAGACAAAGGCATGAATGAGTTTTTCTAAATCATGTTTTTTCCCCAGTAATTTTGCCAACAATGGTAGATCAGATAAGGGTTTGTAGTTGTTTAGCATGGAATCATCCATATTCTCTTTGAGCAGGGGATTTACAACATCTGTTTTCAGGGATTTAGGAAATATGCCAGTCTGCAATGATGCATTTATAATTTGCAGCACGTCTGCTGTTCGGGTGTGAAAAACAGATTTGAGAAAGTTGGTAGGTAGAGTGTCCAAGCCAGAACTTGTGCTCTACATATTAATTCTGTTGTTTCTGAAAGTTTCTCCTGTTTATGCATTTCACCACAATCTGGATTATACCTGCTTTAAAAAGGTGGATATTTTCACCGCAAAACACTGTTGTTTTCATACAGATTCCGCAACACCTCCTCAGTCGCTCTCTCAACACTTTTCCCATAAATGCATATGAGTCAGAAATGTTCAGCTTGCCTGACAGCTGCTCTGTAGCCGGCAAAATGCTCTTTCATACGTGTGCGGTCTGTTCGCCCATACAATGGCATGTGTTAAGGCACAAATACAGCGTGAAACAGGACTATCCAGAACATGACTCGTGGAAGAGTTAGCCTCCATTTTGACCAACACAGAGACGACCAACTGAAGTGACAGTCTGATATCTGATCATTTTCATATAGATGAGTCATTGCATTAGGCAGAGTCTAACAGAACCGCAGGCTGTGGCTATATTTAAACCTGAACAGACTTAATTGCCTGTTTGGATGAATGAACACAACCGCAGAAGTTTTTCCTTTCTTGACTGATATATTTTTTTTGTTGCGTAATAACAGGGTTGTGAAACCAATCAGCTCAAATCGCATGGTTTCTGTGAGACCAAGATAAACAGCATGATATCATTACACATGCAGGCAGTCACCACAAATCACAATGCATTGCTTTTTAAACTAAGGAGATGTGTGTGTGTGTGTGTGTGTGTGTGTGTGTGTGTGTGTACAATGCATGTGTGTGTGTGTGTGTCACAAGATGGAACGCAGTTTCTGACTGTCACTGGACGGGTTGTTAGACATCCACAGACTGGACTTACCCACACATTTCAGGGACAAGAATAGAACACACATCTCCACACACATATAGAAATAGCCATAGCCACCTGCACACACACACACAGCCCTGTCTGCTCACTAAATGGAGCAGGGGTGCTCCACAACCTCAGAAGATTGGTGAATAACAGCTTAGCTAAGTGAGAAATTATTCACCAACTGTCACCCCTTATGACACCGCAGGGTTAGCCAGTGTTATAATAAATCTTCCTCTGCTCGGGTGCAAAGCGTAGGAGATAATGAAACCATGTGCATAAAATACCCTCCGGACATTAAATGAATAATACATGTTTATTTACTGTTTGGCAATGATACATCTCGCACCAGAGGTCAATAACTCCACATCGCAGAACTATGCTTTAGTGAACAGTGGGAGAGAAAGAGAGGACATTTGGAATGAGGGAGAGAATGGGAGGATAGAGAGAAACAGAAAGAGAGGCAGAGGCAGAAAGATGGGCAAAATAGAGAGAAAAAGACAGAAAAGTAAAGAAAGAGAGATAGAAAGACAGAGATGGAGACAGATGAGGGTGACGGATAGAGACAGGAAGAGAGACAAAAACAGTAAGAAGAGAGGAAAGATGTGTAAAAGGGAGAGAGAGAGAGAAGAGAAACAGACAGATACAACCATTCAAAGCAGTAGAGAGAGGGTGAGGGAAAGAGAGAGAGTGATATAGAAACAGAGTGAAAAGAATGAAGGTGCAGTCCCAATGCAATTTTATCAACGCTCGTGACTGCTATCGATTGCGGCGCTGCCATGAAAGCCGTTTACAGTCACAGCAGCACGTCTCAATAGACCGGCGGCCCTGTGACTCCTCAGAGCGGTGGCACGAGCAGTCTGCCCTCTCTCACGCCTGCAGCAAACGCACCATCCAGCCGGAACACAGCCTCGTCTGACGACTCCTCCTCAGAGCGGCGGCACAAGCACTCTGCCTCCTCTTCTGCCTCCAGCAAACGCAGCTTGACCACAGCCTGCCACTGCACAGGCACAGGCAGGAACCACAGACTGGCTTCATCGTCTGCAGAGAGCCCTGCTGTCCTGTCTAGCCTCCCGAGGGTCACTTGTACATTTCAATTATGTAGCTGCTTCAAAAGTAGTTACCCTTAGTGTTTTCTTTTACCCACATGCATAACATATGGGTGACATGATGATGCTTTAACTGATCTACTGTTTGGACCTATCAGCTCATAGCAGTGACACCCCGAATCTTTCTAAAGCATTGCATGCATTTTTCATGCAAGATGGACAGAACATTTGACACAAGGCATGTGCAAACAATACTGGTAATCCAGGCAACGTACAGGATTGGAAACTGCTGGCTGGCTGTTGTCAGAAGGCAACTTAAAGTTCTACAGTGTGTCATTGTATCTTCAGTGGGACCAGACATGGTGTTGCATTCTGAATGAGAGCCCACTGTGTTTACTTTATTGAGCTAATGATTCCCTTTGAAGATGTGATGGGGGAGCATTGGAAAGAAGTTTAAGCATTAAGTGGAACTGGGGACAAGGCTGGTAAGCACGCGTCAGACCAGTGGAGATAGGTGTTAGAGGCTTTTTTTGCTAAATCAACCACATCACTTTTGTTGGAGTTTGGTTTTAGAGTATGTTCACTCAAAAGAGCTTCGAAGGAGTTGTCTAAGGCTGCTGGAAAAGAGGCTGCTATGGCTGAGGTGCTCACATACTTTTGGAGACATGTGAATTAAACTATATTATGAAGAAGCCCGCTGTAACAAGACATTCTGAAAGATTGCATGCAGGCATATTTGCCATGAACTCATTCACATTACAGCAACAAAAAATATCATCCTCCATAATTGACTTTTGATTACTGTCAAACATTAAAGTAAATATCTGTTAAAATATGTTCCTTAACTGCGCTCCTTATGTTTTTTTTTTACTGCAAACCATTTGCTGTTAACAAAGACACTGAATAATTGGTCTCTAAAAAGCCATCTGTATATTGGTAACAAGTTGATTAATTTGAAATGTGAACAAAAATATTATAAAGCCTTATTTTTGATGTGATGTGCTGTTCTTTTATTGTGATTAAGCCACTTTGCCTAAAATGATATAAGATGGAAGCAATATGTTTAAGTATAAAAAAGAAACACGCATGCATGACGGAGAGGGATGCTCTCTGCCTGAGAACTGAAATAAAAGAGAGTGGACTGAGTGGGCAGACTATAGGGCAACCCACCTGCATTGGAATGGGAATAATTTCAGCACCATTACCATGGACAGCGCCCCGGCAGACTGATTACAGAACATGACTATGCTGATGAAGGAGGCGACTCTGTCTGCCTCACTGTTCTAAAAACTATACAGTTTTGTTGTTGTAGTTGTTGCATAATCACAGGGTTGTGAAACCAATCAGCTCAGATCGCATTGGCAAGATAAACAGCATTATGCCATTACACATGCAAGCAGACACCTCAAATCACAATGCACTTCTTTTGAAATGAGGGAGAGTTTACTGTGTGTGTGTGTGTGTGTGTGTGTGTGTGTGTGTGTGTGTGATCTGTCTGCTTCGGTGTGGTTATTATCCCTTGGCTCTACAGGCCCTGACCCCGTCTCCCCAGTCTGAGGGAGGCCATGGTGTCAGGAGCTACAGGCCAAGTCATTTACAGACTTGACTAAGAGCTCCTGCTATTAACGGCGCCTGTTAAAAATGGGACAAAGACTAAAGGAGCACTGAGAAGGGAAAAAAGAAGACACAAATGGATCCCTGGATATGCCTTGCGCCTGGGTTAGAAGCATAGATTATTCATGAGAGGGTCTCATGATGACAAATAACCTCTCAAATCTTCTTCTCCTCTCACTCCTCTCCTTCTTTCTTACCTTCGAGGCTGACAGTGTGGTCGTCACATTACAGGAGTATGTCTACAGATCAGAGGGCTGGCTTCATTTCAGTCAGAAATACTGTTCAATGCATATGGGATTGGAATAAATCTGTGTAAAAGCAGATCTGTGTAGCAGATAGATGGCCTACTCACACTTACTGTGAGTGTGATTCTAATGAACGTGTGTGTGTGTGTGATCATAGGGAGAAAAGGAGGGGCCTCTCCAGCTGACTGCACCTCATAATTAGAAGCAGCTTCTCACTGAGTGGCCACTGGGCTGCAACAGGTGGAGGACACAGAGAGAGAGAGAGAGAGAGAGAGAGAGAGAGAGACACACACACTGCCTGTGATCATAAAGGGCTCCTTCTAACCAGGAGTCTAATTAGACAATGGACTGCCTGATTCAGACCTTGACCTTATGCTCATCTCTGTCAAA